>NC_072805.1:49486278-49698820 GCF_028583425.1 Eublepharis macularius
TAGAGACCCAGAGTGGGCGCCTCCTGTTATCTTATAGAAATATGCTCCTTTAAGCTAGCACTGACCTTGGAGCATCCAGATGCCAGCTCTTGCTACTTCACCCAGATGCTGGGAATGTAATGATTGTATACTGAATGTCTAGCCATAACTAAAAGGGTTCTCACAGGACCTGTGTAGACTGTGCACCAAAAACCTTAACGGTTATTTGAGTGTGGGAAAATCAAGTATAACAGAATTGCTTGCCTTGCCTTATCACTTCTACCAAGCTCCATGATGGAGTGCAGACCTGAACTGTCAAATCCTAAATAAAGCTTTTCTACTGGAACCCATGTGTGTTCACTGGAGAGGGGCTGAGGGATCTACCTGCCAGGAACTGACATGAAGGGTCTTTCATATTACACCAGGATTCTGGAATGTGGACGAAGTGAATGCAGGAGAGTGGAGATTGAATGACTGGGTGACCAGAGCAGATGTAGAGTTAAATCATTTCATTTGTAGATACAGGGTTGGATCCCACCAGCTTTTCTGCCAGTAAAAAAAAAAAGGGAGGGGGGAAGGGTCTCATTTGATCATCAAAAAAGGTTATATGGGGAATCATGGAATTTTCATGCACAAAGGTCTTGAGGGACAGAGGATGTGTTAAGGAAGGGAGTAGGATGAGACAGTAAAAAAAAAAACCTGGCTGGATTCAACCATTTCTTTACACCTTTCACCAGTTACCACAGCCAGATCTCAGTCCTCCTCCTCCCAGTCCTATCGTTCCCCAGGGCTTGAACTTTTGACAGACACTGCTTCGGTTACTTTTTCTAATAACAGGAGAACACCTGAATACAACATGTAAAATGTGAAGTTCTCCTAAGATCCCCTAAGACACGAAGTTTCACTTCAAAAGTTAGAAGATAAAAATATGTCTTCTGCTGAGGTCAAATCAATTTGGAGCAATTTGCTCTTTCAAATAAGGCAAGTCATTACTTAAAAAAAACACACAGAGAGAATGAAATCTTCATTGTGGCAGGCTTACTCATGTAGAACAGATTAAAATATGCGCACATAATATCTAAATATGGAGTCAATTAACACAATGATTTTACCTCATAAATAATGCTAACCTGCCAGTGGTCCTCTGGGACAACTTTAAAAATGAAATCTTTTTTTTTTTCCCTTCTGGGACCTCAGCTCACTGAAACAAGAATCAATAAACAGTAAATACAAAGTCATATATGTTACCAAATGAAGCATGGCCAAACAAAACAGCATATTAATACATTTTAATATTGAGCAGCTTTTACAAGGAAATCGGAGTTCAAGGGACCATAGCTTGGTGACAGGAGTGAATCAGATATGTAGCGATGTAATAAAATGAAAAAAAGGAAAATATTAAAGATGCAGAACACATTTACTTGTGTAGGCAGTGAACAATGTTTTAAAGATTCACACTCTAAACCCTACAGTCCTTCTCTTCATAGGAACTTTTCGGTTTTCAGAACTCACTCAATATCACCTAGTTCCCTCCAAAAGGGACCCTTTCTTCCTTTTCTTCAAACAAAAGAAAAAAGGTGGCAGGGATGGGTTTTCTTAAAAGATGCCAGTGCTCAAAAATATGGTTGCATCCATTTCCATCAGTTTCTCCCTTGGGATAGCCTCCCCTAAAAATGGCAGTTCTCGTTAGTGATAAGTACAATCACCCTGCCACCCCCTAAAGCCCTGTGTATACATAAAGTATAAAAATTCTATGACTTACATAGTCAATACAAATGAATCAACAAATCCAACAGCGAAAAGCAGAAGACCAAAACTCTGACGAAATTGTACATGAATATAAAAAGAAATAAATTAGGGAACTGTTGCTCATCCCAAAATAACAATAATAGTGAAAATAAACATGAACCACAACCTGGCATGGAACAGGCCAAGTTACAAACCAGTTTGTGGTTTGTGGGTTTAAATGCCCCTTTCTGGCAGAGAAAGGGGCATTTAATTGTTTAAAAGGCCCTTTCCTGCCTCTTGCATGGGGCAGGATCCTTTAAACTATCAGCTGGCAGGCAGGGGAATCCCAAGCCCCCGCCCCCAGCCTCACACCCCAGCCCCTCACCCCCTCCCAAGCCCCAGCCCCCTACTTACCTTCCATCTGATGCTGGGGTGGTGGAGGCCTCCATTGCTGCCCTGCAGTCCTGTGCAGCAGAGGAGAAGGCCAAATGGCATCGCTGCCGTTTGAGGGGTGGGAGGGCCCTTTTGCTCCTCCTTTGCTGCCACACGGGCTTGCAGGGCAGTGGAGGAAGCCTCCACCACCCCAGCATCAGATGGAAGGTAAGTAGGGGGCTGGGGGCTGGGCCATTTAAAGAGCCCTGCTGCTTACAAGCAGCAGGTCTTTTTAAACTATCAGCTGGCAGACTGAGAGGGAGGGATCTCCCCCTGCCGTCTGCCAGCTGATAGTTTAAACGGACTTGCTGCTTGCAAGTGCAAGTGCAAGTTTAAATTTCCCCGTGGAAATGAGCTTCCATGAACCCTGGTTTGTAAACCCCAAACCAGGCTGGTTCGTGGGGTTTTTTTGGTCCGTATTTAGGTTCGTGCCCATCTCTAGTGAAAATATACAGGAGTATGTCATTCTGAATATCTTCTCAAAAGCAGCATGAAGAATCAAGTATCTGAATGTTTTATGGAACAGATGTATTTGTATTTTGCTTTATGGCATATCCCTGTAACTTCCTGTTAAAATCTTGAGGTATCTATGGGATTGGATGCAATCCATATGCAAATGACAGCCATCTCTATAACTCACTATCCAAATCACTGCGGGATGCAGTAGAGATCTTGGGTTGCTGCCTGACAGCTGTGTCAAGTAACTTAAAGCAAACAAATCGAAACTGAACCCAGACAAGACAGAAGCGATGCTCATTGAGAAGGCAGAGATCTTGAAGGATATTGTACTCTCCTTTTCTGATGGATTTCATCTGACCCTTGCAGTTAAGAGTCTAGGGGTTATATTGGATCCAGCACTACTGCTAGAAAAGCAAATAAAGGAGGAAAAAAAACACTTTCCACAAACTCATTCTAGTTTGGAAGATGGCCTCCTACCTCAACACAGCTAATCTGGTCACCTGGATCCATGCTGTAATACACTGTACATAGGTCTCCCCTCTTGTTAATGTGGAAACTCTAGTTGGTGCAGAACACTAGCTTGGCTATTTGCAGGAGCTAAATGAATGAATATTACTCCCATTCTACAGTCATTCTGTTGGCTACCTATCAGTTACTGCGCCCAAATCAAGGTATTGGCTATCACAGCCTTGGTCCATCGTATGTACAGGTCCACCTCTCTCCCTATATTCCACCACAACAGCTTCATTCTCCTGAAAAGGGCCTTCTGTAGGTGCCAGCTGAGCTGGGGAAATCTTTTAAAGCTGATATTTGCAGGCCATGGAAGAGCTTTCCAGCGGGTACATGTACAGATGATATGCCATCATCTCCATCAAATGATTAGGCATGTTTATTCCAACAGAGACCCATGGTCAATTCCTTCTGAGAAAATAAAATCATTCTCTCATTTTTTGTATGTCTATATTTAACATTTGGATATTGGGGGGGGGGGGTAGAAAATCATAGCCTCACGAAAGCACAAAGTTATATCCAAAGAGTTACAAAGGAATGGCTTTGGTACAGAATTCCGCCCTCCCTAAAAGCTAGAGTTGCACTCCATAACATCAGAAAAAGGGATGTCGGAGCCCATCGTTGATGGAATTTAATTCTGAATGATATTGAAAGGTCAGCGCCGATGCGTAGCTCATTTTTTGGAAAGATAACATATGTGAACTCGTTATTTCCTCCTTTTAACATATAATGACCTTGTCTATTGACTTAATGAGGAAATTATACATGCTGTACTCAGATTTAACAAACCCCTCTGAATTAAAGAGAGAAGCAAAAAGGAGAGGAAGATACTGAAATGGTATACTTGCAAGCCAACCATCTGGCAAAGAACAGGCTTGAGATTGCCACAATGACCTTTAAAAACCTGGGATTTGGGAGAACAGGCCTCCACATTTTACAAGCCAAGGCAAACACATCCCACCAGTCACAGCAACCCATCAGCCCTTCTCTAAACCTTACGTGTTTCGCTGCAAAAAATTAGTAAATTTCACAAAATTGAGTTCAGTTTAGGGATGCACAAATATGTCCTTTTCCATTTTCTCTCATGTATTGTTATGGAAGTTTTGCGTTTCATCCCTTTTCACAGTTTGTGTTCCTGGTTATTTCCTTATATGGCATTTTAATACCATTTTTGCACCATATATAAATTATAACACTAACAATTTAACACACATACACACAGGGAAGATTCGTGGGCCATTTCCACACGTCTTACCTACCTGAGGAACATCGCACGAAAGACCCAGAAGACAGCGTCTTCTTGCGCGAAATCATGCCGGGAAGACGTGATTTTGCGCAAAACTCCCGGATAACAGCGTCTTCCTGGCGCGATTTGTGCAAGAAGACACTGTCTTCTGGGTCTTTCGTGCAGTGTCCACAGGCAGGTAAGACATGCGGAAATGGCCATGGTTTGATTTCTACAAGGGAAAAACAAAAATGGGAATCAAATTTGGTGATGTACCTAGTTGAGTTTGTGTTCCTGTTCTGCAGGTCTATCATTGAACAAGGATATATTTTTTTAAAAGCAGCTACAGGGTTTCTTAGAGTTGCCAACTCCACAATGGGAAGTTTCTAGAGAGTTAGGAATGGAACCTGGGATTGGGAGCATTTGGGAAGGGGAAGAACCTCACTGGGGTATAATGCCATGAAGTCCACTCACCGATGCCGCTATTTCCTCCATGGGAAGAGGTCTCTGTTGCTTGGAGATCAGTTGTGTGATTCTGGGAAATCCCCAGGTTCCATCTGGATGTTGGCAATCCTAGGATTTGTCCTTCAGGCTATTGACCTCATGGGACTAAAGATATGTAAGCAGCCAAACAGTTTTAGGGATGTTGAGAACTTTGTGGTGAACAGAGGTAGGCACAAACCATGAAAAAAACAAACAGTGTGCTTCGTGGTTTGTGCCTTTTCATGAACCACGAACTTCCATGAACTGGTGCAAGTTCGAACTGGTTCGTGGTTCATAGTTCATGGGGTTTAAATGCCCCTTTCTGTGCTGCTTTTCAGCAGCACGGAAAAGGGCATTTAAACCCATGGATCAGCTGCTTGTCGGGGAGATCCCTGACAAGCAGCTGATCATTTAAATCGTGGGGCTTGGCTGCCCAGCCAGGAGTTCCCGGCCGGACAGTCAAGACCCACCTACAGTTTAAATGGCCATTTCCCCACCGCTCGGAGTGGTGAGGAATGAACCAAACTAACCGGCAGACCAGTTCGGAAGCTCATGGAAATGAGCTTCCATGAACTGCTGGTTCGGGAACCACGAACTGGGCTGGTTCATGGTTCTTTTTGGTTCTTGTTCCATTTTGTGCTCATCTCTAGTGGTGAACATGTCCAGGAGGCAAACATATCACATAGATGGCTACCATCTGTTGTGAACTGCACTATGCATCTTCTCATCTTGAAGCTTTCCATCTTGAGCAGCATGACAATATTGCACTCACAGCAGGCATCATTAGCTGCTCAAGCCAGGGGCCGTGCTTTGCATCCTTGGAAGGAGGCGAAGGCAGCCCTGGTCCTGGTCATCCAGGTCTTCAGCTGGGGGGTGGAGACAGCAGTCTTGTTAGATGGCTCCACTCACCCAGCCACAGTTGCGCTGTTTGCTTGGCCCACCCTTCTCACTTTCTTTTAGTGAAGGATTAGGCGACTGCTGTTACCAGAACCTGGTGGGATTTCCCCTCCCCCCCTCTTGCCAAATTGGCACTGGGAAAAGGTGGCTTTTTCACCTACCTTGCACTATCTGCAGTGGTTGGAGTAATTGGCAATGGTGGTGCCTATTAGTGCATCATGGGCAGGACAGAGTTTGGGGATAGGGAGTGGGCCAGTGAGCACCCTTGGCGCTTCCCCATTGGTGGGGAAATGGGGTCTGCCAGGAGCAGCTAGTAGTGCTTGTGATGGCTGCCAGCTGCAAGGGCAGATCTCCTGGGGATACCCCATGTGCAAGTCCTTCCCCCCACTTTAGGAGCTAGAAAGTGGGGAACCAGATTACCTGGCCAGCTAGGTCCCACCTGGGGCAGAGGGGCTTGCTCAGACAGGTCAAGGTGGAGGCCCAGGTGGGGCCCCAGGGCTTGACCTGTATTGTCAGTCAGTCCTTGCCCTTAGTTCTAAGCCTGGCATCTATCTCATCATTCCAACTAGGATGGCAAACAGTTTTGCAGTTGCACTATCATTGTGGTAGTGGAGTTTGACTTCCTTTTGCTTTGGCCTGCTTTCACACCTGCACAGTAGGTGAAATTGGTTTCCCTCCAAGGTCAAGGAGGTCTGGATCAGGGAATTAAATGATGTTGGGTGATGGAAAACTAGGATTTCCATAGTGCTATATGAAACCATTGAAGTGTGCACTGCTATGGATCCAGACAGATTGGCAGCCATTAGCACTGATTTGGCAGACACGGAACAACAGCAAACATTAAAACTCTTTTAAAATAAAATCTCAGAAAGTCTAAAGTTGTTAGCTAAAGGAGACCCTTTCTGAGATCTTATTATCTAGATATACTTCCCTATATGCTGAAGTGGAATTTACTGATGCCATATACTTTTATCATTTTTCAAAAGCAATCGTAAGTGTAACTTGATAGTGCCTTTTACAAGAGACATTGCATACTGGGGGGGGGGGAGTGAATTTAGGAAATTGCTGTTTTATCAGTCATTGCCTTGCGGGAAACAAGGCAGATGAAAGCACCACACCATGCTGTCTCATAAACATATTTCAGAAAGAGAAGATCAAACATTTCAGCACAGTGTTCTTTCTGCAAACACACACTGATGGCAGCAGAGACATTTCTGGGATGTTTCATTTAATTTTACTTGTCTGCTAAATAATATCACTGACATTTCCCTAAATGTTTTATACACTAATCTTGAACATGAGGGTGCAATCCACAGGAAGCTGCAGCCTCTTAAGCCTTCACTGTGGGCCAAGGTACAAGTGACGAATGACACAGGTTGGACACTTGTCAGCTTCCCTCAAGTTTTGATGGGAAATGTAGGCATCCTGGTCTTGCAGCTTGGCTCTCCGACTGCTGTCCAATGGACTTTTCAGCTGTCACTTGTCCAACATTCTGCCAAGCTGCCGACATTTCCCATCAAAACTTGAGGGAAGCTGACAAGTGTCCAACCTGTGTCAGGCGTCACTTGTAGTTTGGCCCTTAGTCTCAGCGGGACATTCACCTGGGTCATATAGCCAAAGTCTGGGATGGGAAGGGCCTATGTGAACATATATGAACACAAAAACCTGACTTATATTGAGTCAGTCCATGCCTCCGACATGGATGAGAGCCAGTTTGGTGTAGTGGTTAAGTGCGTGGGACTCTAATCTGGAGAACCGGGTTTGATTCCCCATTCCTCCACTTGAAGCCAGCTGGGTGACCTTAGGTCAGTCACAACTTCTAGGAGCTCTCTCAGCCCCACCCACCTCACAGGGTGTTTTGTTGTAGGGATAATAGTAACATACTTTGTAAACTGCTCTGAGTGGGCATTAAGTTGTCCTGAAGGGTGGTATATAAATCGAATGTTGTTGGATCCAACAACATATTCTGAAGATATACATTTTCTGGAGGGGATTTCCATTTCCTCACTCCACTGCAGATTTCTACTTTGCCTCTTATGCTGCACTTCCTCAGCATTTGCTGGGAGATTTGGGGGCAGTTCCTGAGGAGGGCAGAATTTGTGATTGTCACTTCTGAATGATTCCTACTCCACATGTAGCACCTATGCTCCTGTTATTTAACACTGTCAAAATGAAAGTTCTCATAGGCTCACAATAGTGACCTTTCAAGAGTCAATGCTCCCTTCATCAGATGCATGGAGTAGAAAAAGATAGGAGTCTTTAGAATCCAGCCAGAGGGTAGGAAGGGTATTGCAAATTAGAGTATCCCAGAAGCTAGCTATGTTATAATTAGCTTGATAGACCATGGCTGATTCCGCACATGTTGGACCATGCACTTTCAATGCACTTTAGCTATCGTTTGGAAGTGGATTTTTTGTGTCACACTTGAAAAATCCAGTTCCAAATGATCTCTAAAGAGGATTGGAAGTGCATTATCCAACGTGTGCAGAATCAGCCCATGTGTGAGAAGTGCAGAAAATTACCACCTGTAGTGCAAGAAAAATCCAACGTCGGGAGATTTGGCTCTTGAAAGCTTGTACCTTGGAAATCTAGTTGGTTTTTAAGATGCTATTGGACCTGAATTTTGTTCTTCTACTACAGACCAATATGGCCACCCACATGAAACTATCTTAGGTAGTATGACTGCTGGCTACTGGATAACAAACAATTCAATAATGTTTTTTTTCTCCAGTTTCAAATCTAAAAGGCACTTGGCAGAGACATGATAGGGAAACAAGATCAAATATAACAGACACCATATAAAGACAATGGTATAAGGATCAGTAAGACACATTGGACACGATCATTTCTAGGCTGAAACACAGGGGAAATTACCTGACGTCCCATCGCTGAAGCTTGCAGGGAAGGTTGATACCGTACCAGTGATGGCTGAAGTATGTCCCTTAGGCTAGTTCGCAAAAGCTTGTAAAATCACAAAAACCTGTTGAACAGGCAATGGGAGAGAAAGCAGAAAACCTGCCAATATTTATTGAAGGGAAGAGATCATAATGCTTTTATGGTGCTGTTTTCATTTCTGTGCCAACAGCCATGATGGAATATCCAATAAACTCTGTGGGAAAGCGTACCACTTAAGCCAACATATTAGAAACAGCTGCTTTAAAGTATGTCCGAGACAAAAACAAGAAACCCCACATTGGATAATATCCCTTTCTTTTTTAATTAAATCACTATCATCAACAATAGTGACCTTCTTAGGGCCAAGCTACACATGACGAATGACACTTGAATGGCAAGTGGATTGAGTGGAGGGCAAGTGAACAGGGAGAAATACACTTGCCAATCAAGTGTGATTCGTCATGTGTAGCTTGGCCCAGAGTGGGTGGTTTTGTACACTCACATTTTATCCCCGTACTCTTCAGAGTCCAGTTTGTGCAAATTCACTTTGCATGTGGGCAGTCCCAAGTTCAGTCCCTGGCATGTGTTTCTAGTTAGTGGATGATGTGAAAAACTTCTGTCTGAGGGCCAAGCTACACATGACGAATGACACTTGAACAGCAAGTGTATTTCTCCCTGTTCACTTGCCCTCCACTCAATCCACTTGCCGTTCAAGTGTCATTCGTCGTGTGCAGCTTGGCCCTCAGACACCCTAGAGAGTTGCTGCTAGAGTAGACAATATTCACCAATAGGTTGAATCAGTATAAACTCCATGTGTCCATGTGACATGGATCAGGGGTCATTTTGTAGAAAAAGAGCTGGAGGAACTCATTAGCATAACTCATGAGCATAACTCATTAGCATATGCCATGCCCCTTGACATCACCAGAAGTGTGTCATTAGCATAACCGATTTGCATATTCCACGCCCCCTGACATCACCTATCCTGGCTGTTTTGGACCCAATCCTGGCCTTTCAGGGCCGAAATTGGGCCCAAAATGGCAAACGGGCTGAAAATGGCCGAAAAGGGGCCCAAAATGGTAAGGATCGGGTTGCTGCTGAGTAGGAGAGTGATCCATCACCCATCACCCATCACCCCAATCCAGGCTGAAACAGGACCCAAATGGCCAATAGTCATGTGGTTGGGGCCACCTGACATGTGACCTCTTTGGGGAACTGCTGGAACTGCGTTCCTGCACATTCCCCCTCAAAATGAGCCCTGACTTGGATTATGTTTTCTTATTTGTCTCTCCACAACTCAATTCATCATTGGAGGACTACCAGTTTAACCTTTGGATTGGTTGGTGACTCCAAATCTTTTCAGGCCCTCTTTGGGCCAAGCTTCAAGTGACAAATGACACTTGAACGGCAAGTGGATTGAGTGGAGGACAAGTGAACAGGGAGAAATACACTTCCCGTTCAAGTGTCATTCGTTACTTGTACCTTGGTCCTTTGTCTTAGATCTTGCCATTCTGATAGTTTCTCGGGGCCCAAAATTTGGCCTAACTTCTCTTTGTTTCCCTGCTGACATGCTACAAAATTGTATCGTGGTTTTGTCCTTGGCTCACCTGCCCATAGGATTTACCTTATTCAACTAGTGTTGAAAGAGCCTTATATTCAAAAACGCAGAAAATAACAGAACACTTGTTCCAGAAATGTAGCAGCACTAGAAGAATATATAGAAACTTGATAAGAAGCTCCACTAGTCCTATTGTAACCTCTTTGACTTTTTTCAAAATCCCTCATTTTTTTTTCAAATGTTGCTTCAAGAAAGCCAGTGATTATCTAGGGATGTGTGTGTGCGAGTACACAGACACAAACTCACATGGTGACTCCTCAATCAGATGAGAAGAAATCCCAGCTTCAAATTTCTTTTTCGATGATGACTTGGCTTTTGTACTCCTGTCCAGGTGATCGGTCTATCTACCTCAGTAATATCGACTATGACTGGTGGTAGCTTTCCTGTATCTAAGACAAAGAAAAGTCTTCCCCAGCACCAAGTACGGGAGACTAAACTGATGGTGCTAAGAAATGAACTTGAGACCTTTTGTGTCCAGACTATGTGCCACTGAAAGGTGACCCCTCTGCTTAAATTAAACAAAAAATCCTCCAAACGTAATAAAGTTTGGACTCTGTTTGTATTATCTCACTCATTATTACAACTGACTTCCCATCTGTCTGTTTGAAGAACACAAGATCAAGTGTTTAACAAAGTCAGTTGATTCTATTCAGTGTGCTTCTCACATGAACTACATGAACACAACAATGGTATAATTTCAGCTGCTTGAACTGCCAGCTAAGTATACGAGCTCTTCAGAGCTCTTATTTGTGTTAGTGTGTTTGAAAATGGAGCAGAGCTGTGTGTGAGAGAACTCTATGAACAGTGGATAATACCAAAGTACATTCACAGACCAAAGGGAACAAAAATAAAGAGATAGTTTACAATTTCGCCTCACATTATTTTCCAGGCCTGCACACCTGACAGGCAGAATGAAGCTTTTTTTTTTTTTTTAAAGTATAATTCTCCCCGGCTGGCAACAACAGTGGCAGGAAATGGGAACTCGGGAGCCCTGCCCCCATCACTTGCTTGACAGCCCTCATTGATACTGCTAAATCACCAAGGGCATTCCTTTCCCAGCCCACCAGGTCCCTTGAGCTAATGATGGACTAACATGGAAACAGCGCTTGTCAATGATCTCTTCCTGTATTGTGTCAGATGTGTGGCTAAATAATAGTTGTATCCAGACTACCTTCTGCAATCAGACAAGAGTCCGTTGTTTTCAAAAGATTTACTGAAAGAAGCAACCATTATAGTCCACTGGCCCAGATGCAATATCTGGGCTGGTACACGTGTATTGTTACGAATGATAGGCATAGAAGAAGGTACAGAGTATCAAACCCCAGCAAGCCCAACCTCCCCCCCATAGTTCTCAAAACAATCCGCTTGAAGCTGAGAAAGTGAAAGTTTCCCAAGGCTGGCAAAGCTGTAGCCAAAACATTCCTCTTCTGTGAGATAGCTGCTAGGGAACGTCTTGGCACCTGTGAGTAAAGCACTCAGAATACTAAAGGAATTAAAATGGAGTCTCTTTGGTTATAACATTAGAGAAAGCATTCTGGACCTGACGTATTGTGGCATCTCACTCTATTCCTGCAAAAACTAGTTAAGACTGGTTTTATTTAGAGAATACCACAACCCCCTAGGACACTCTGAAGCTGGTCAGTTGGAAGGAGACCCCCCAAATTCCTGCTCAGCCCCTCAGGGCCAAGCTACCAGTGACGAATGACACTTGAACAGCAAGTGGATTGAGTGGAGGGCAAGTGAACAGGGAGAAATACACTTGCCGTTCAAGTGTCATTCGTCACTTGTAGCTTGGCCCTAAGTAACCAGCTACTCCCACCTTATTGATAGGAGGCAAGGTGGGCCAACTTGCAGCACGAGATTACTGTAGCACTCAGAGCTTCCACAGCACCCTTCTGGATGGCTTTTCCACACCAGGAAGCAAATGGCTCATCAACATCCAATAGTGCTCTCATACCGTATTTCAAATTGGGACTGCATCAGCACTAGGGCTGCTAGGTCAAGGTCACCTTAACCTCCCAGCTGCGGGGTGGTGGGGAGGACCAGGCACTTGCCTCTGTGAGCACACAAAGCATGCATGTGCTCCCGGCAGGCACAATGACATCACTTCCAGAAGTTACGTCATCATGCCTATGGTAGGCATGCTCCCACCCTTCATAGGGGCCAATTTTGGCCAATTTTGGACCCTGTGAAGAGCAGGAACATGCCTGCGTCTGGGTAAGATGAAATCACTTCTAGAAGTGATGTCATTGTGTTTGTGAGGAGTGTGTCCACTGTGCACTGGCCTGGTTCCCTGGGGCCTTTCCTCCCCGCTGGCCAGGAAAGTGGCGGTGGAGGGCAGAGGCTGAAAGAGGGGAATCCCTCACCTCCACTGGGGGACTGGCAGCCCTAATCAGTAACCCAGCCCTAACTCAAACCATTGACCACAGGGAATCTAAACTGGAAACATACTCACCAAGTCTAGCTTGGGGAGAGCTGTCCATAGCTGCAGTCTGTCCTTGATCATAAGACAGCCTTAATTCACTTTTTGTCTCCAGCTGCAACTCTTTACACACTTACTTGGGACTTTCTTGTGAACAAAGTGTGCATAGGGATCAGGTTGTGAGTCATGAAAGGGAAGAATTTCACATTCTATGAACAAACTGTTGATATTGTCACATTGTACTTTTGGTAATATAAAGAAATTAATGTGCAAAGAACTTAATGGAAAGAAACCAAGAAAAGGGCAAGTTTTGTGGGAGCAGATGGATTGACTAAAATAAATGTAATATTTTAAAACACAAAAATAGTTCTATGCTCTTCAAGTTTAACCTGTCAAAAGCTCTGTTTTATTCTCATCTTAAATGTACTTTTCTGTCAAACCCGTAGCATTCCAGATGCCCCTTTTATTTTCAATAGTTGTTATACAACTGATAAAATAAAGGTGGGGAACCTGGCATGGTAATATGCAACCTTCTTCAAGGCTGTATCTTGTAATAGTAAAAAAGTTTCCTTTGTTGAAGATTACCAGCATTAATTCTCTTTATTTCAGTTGCTTAGGCCCACTGTTAATCGGTTACCAATGAAACAGGGCCCGACTGAAACTATTTTAATGGTTTGAGCAACCAGGGGGTAAGGCTGAGTGGGTTGAAAAGCTCAGCCCTTGATGGAAAATTTTCCTCATGGCAGAACTGAATGCTGGTATAGGTTGAATCCATAGAATCAGCTACCCCATATTGTAAGAGTTAATACTGCATCAATATATTGAGCTGTTACTGAACATACCAAACTGCCTACTGCAGAGCTGAGCCATTGGTCCAGCTGTTCAGTATTGTCTGCTTTGATTCCTAGCAGCTTTCCAGTGTCTTTCTGTCCACCTGCTACCTCAGATTAGTACAGAGGAGGTATTGGTGATTTTGGGGCCCTGGGTAAAAGTGCAGCATGGGGCCCCAGAATCACGGCCACCCCACTAGTGCCCCTCATGCAAGGTGGTCAGTCACTGCTGCTTCTGGAAGCCTGCTGCCTAAATCCCAGCTGGGACAGATGCAAGGGGTGGAAGGAGCCTGATTTTCTTCTTTACCCCTTCCTTCAGGGGGCTGGGACTATAAGCAGCCCCCCTTGATGGGCCTGGGTCAGCTGCCCCTGTTGCCCACTGGTTAAGATTGCCCTTGCTGCTTTTGAATTTCATAGCCCTGCTTGAAATCCCTGTTTCATTCGCACTGCTCCCTTGGATGAACTGAGCCTTGATATTCATGCCATTCTTCTGTTTTCTCACACCAAATATCACCCGTTAAATTGAAGCAACTCTTAGCAACTTTTGCATCTGTTACATACCAATGGCATTAAAAGGTGTCTAAACACCATAGACTATGTAAATAGCATTACCTGGTGTAAAGGAAACAAAAGAGGTCTCTGGAGAGATAGCCTATGAATATGCTAAATCCATGGAAATGTAAATGGGTCACCATGTTAGTCTGTCTGTAGCAGTAGAAAAGAGCAAGAGTCCAGTAGCACCAATAAGACTAACACAATTTGTGGTAGGGTAGGAGTTTTCACAAGTCACAACTCACTTCTTCCTTTTTGTGAGCTGTGACTCACAAAAGGTCATAGCCTACCACAAATTGTGTTAGTTTTATCAGTGCTACTAGACTCTTGCTCTTTTCTACCATTATATGAGTCATGGTGGCTCCACACTGTGGCTATTACCAGCAGATTGTTGCTGTCCTATCATTAACAATATCTAAAATTACAAGTGCGGATCCTTACATCGTTAAATAACGTGCTATTGAAATTGCTCACCTTCCATTTTTATTGAAGCCACACAGGTCCCTGTGTGAATCTGTTTCTCTTTTTGTTCTCTGGCTCAGGCAGAGATATAGCTTCACTACCACCACCCCATTTGGAGCTGTTAGCTCCATTATATAATATGTGTGTGTTATGTGCCAACAAGTCTCCTCCGACCTATGGCAACCCTATGAATGAAAGATCTCCAAAATGTCCTATCATTAACAGACTTGCTCAGATCTTGTGACCTGGAGGACGTGGCTTCTTTATTGAGTCAAGCCATCTCATTTTAGGTCTTCCTCTTTGCCTACTGCCTTCCACTTTTCCTAGCATTACTGACTTTTCCAAAGAATCTTGTCTTCTCATGATGTGACCAAAGTACGATAGCCTCAGTTTTGTCATTTTAGCTTCTTGGGAGAATTCAGGCTTAATTTGATCTAGCACCCACTTACTTGTCTTTTTGGCTGTTCATAGTATCCACAATATTCCATGGCTGAAATTTGTTGACTCCCTAAATATCAAAGAGTTGCAAAATGTCATCCGATGGTCCTCTTACTGCAAAAGAATAATAGTAGAAATGGAAGCCTTTCAGAATGGTGTAACAGTGGAAGAACTAATTTTTATATATATATTGACTGCAGCAAACAGTTCGGAGGCTGACTCTCCTTTTTGATGTGCCACAACCAAGTCTTCCTGAGAACATGGTGAAATAGAGTTGTAAAGACTGTCCATGCAGCACAGGAACTGCTTCTATTCCATAGAGAAATAAAAAAGGGGGTCCGAGAAATAAAATGGGACCATGATGAGAAGAGAATGGGAGAACAGAAGATTGACAATAATGATTTCTGGAACCCCCTTGATAAATGTGTGCACAAGTGTGTAGCATGGAATCATCCCTAGACTAGGCTTTTATTTATACAAACCGTGTAAATGCATCCCAGGCATCTTAACATGGGTTATCATCTAAGGACCAGTTTTTGCATGCTATCTACATAGGGCCATAAACATCCTCTGAACCTAAGCAGGATGGGGACGGAGCAAAATTAAAAATGGCATTTTCATACACCGCTTTCTGAGATTCTTTTAAACTGGAGATGCCAAGGATTGGACTTTCTGAGTGCAAAGCATGTGCTTTAGGATCACAGTCCAACTCCCTACACTGATATCATTCTTGTGCTCTTGAATGTCCCTCAGAGGGCCTTGTGCTCTGCAGATAAGCAGTTGCTGATGGTCCCCAGCCTGAGGAACATCCACCTAGCCTCAACCAGGGCTGGAGCTTTTTCGGTTCTGGCACCAGCCTGGTGGAATGCTCTCCCAGTTGAGATCCAGGCCCTGAGGGATTTGTCACAGTTCCACAGGACCTGTAACATGGAGATGTTCTGCTAAGCCTATGGCTGAATCATTGACCATCTATCCCTCATGACTGTCCATGCCCCACCATACTTGCCCTAGATGAAATTGGTAGTTTTATCTAGCTGTCTGCATTTTACGGCTTTGCTACAACCTTTTATTTGGATCGATCATTCATGCTTTTATGTAGTCTATTATTGTTTTAATGAAATCTTAACTTTGTATGATTTATTGCTGTGACCCGCCCTAAGTCTGCTTGCAGGGAGGGCAGGCTAAAAACGTTGTCATGGTTAAGAGAGGCAGGACTCTAATGTGAAGAATCGAGTTTGATTCCCCACTCCTCCGCTTGAAGCCAGCTGGGTAACCATGGGTCAGTCACAGCTCTCTCAGAGCTCTCTCACAGAGTGAGAGAAAGCATGTCACAGGGTGATTGTTGTGGGGATAATAATAGCATACTTTGTAAATTGCCCAGAGTGGGCATTAAGTTATCCTGAAGAGTGGTATATAAATTGAATCTCGTTGTAGTTGTTGTTATTAAATAGCACGTGACAGTATTACGAAGTATTCTCAGTCAGAAATTGCCTGGTGGAAGAATTTGAAGTGGTTGTGTGTCTTCGGTATCCAAGTTCTTTGTACCATTATTGTCAGAAGTTCTTTGGCAGAGAGAGAAGGAGCTCAAACTTAGACAAAGCACGGCAGGAAACTAATCCGCATCAGCAGGCAGCTGGACTGTCTGATCAAATATATCCTTTCCCCCCCTTTCCAATGTCTATGATGTTTAAGTAATTCCTGTTCTTTGCTAACTCTGGATAACATACTCTTCATTTGACACCCACTGTTAGTTTGGATTCATAAGCATAACACTGTGAAATAATACTCTCCAGCAGGTTATTACTAAGAAGAACATAATCTTCCTTTAATGCTGACCTCATAGAGCTACTTTTAAATTCAGCGCTGGAAGTATGGAATAATTTCTCTGAAATAAATTCAAATGTTCACTTCAGTAGTGTCTTTTCCTTAGAGCAAGAATGAGGGCGGAATTCTATAGTGAGGTATTAAAATATATTATGGGGAGTTGGGAATTCCCATGTTTGTTTGTTTAAATATTTGTTTCCCACTCTTCTACCCCAAATGACCCAAAGTGGCTAATAACAGCAGAGAAATCAATACAATATAAACCAATCCAGAAACAAAACAACAAATGCTGATTATGGCTGGTTTCCAGGACCGGCACGCCCATAGAGGCCAGGTAGGTGGTGGCCTCAGGTGCGAGGGCACTGGAGAGGCACTGGAGGGGGTGTCGGGGGTGGAGGCACGCGCTGCAGAGCTGGTGTGGCTGGCCCGCAGCTGCTGCAGCCAGCCAGCCATGTGCCACCACCGCTGCCGCCACACGCCCCCCGCCGGGTGCAGCAGCCATGAGCAGCATGCGGGACAGCATGCGGAGCAGCCTCCGCCCACCACCCCAGCCATCCACCGGTGAATGCCCCCAGCTTGCGCTGTGCGATGACGTCATCACGCAGTTCGTGGGTTGCTGGCAGGCGCCAAAAACCCTGGTGCCAGCAGTGCTGGTTTCAGGTGGGTAGTAGAGATGGGCACAAATTGAACTATGACCCAAAAAAATGCATGAACCAGGCCAGTTAGCAAACCAGTGGTTTGTGGAAGCTCATTTCCACACTTGTTTCCATGAGTTGCCAGTTAATAATTTAAAGGAACCTGCCACTTGCAAGGCAGGAAAGGGGCATTTAAATCCCATGAACCACGAACCACAAACTGGTTTGTAAACTTGCCCCAGTTTGTGCCAGTTCATGGTTCCTGGTTCGTGGAAACCCATAAACCACGAACCTCATTGTTCATTTTTTTTGTGGTTCATGCCCATCTCTAGTGGGTAGCCATGTCGGTTTGCAGTCGTAGAGCAAGATTCGAGTCTACTAGCACTTTTTAGACTGCTGTTAATTCCTTTGTTTCTTTTATGACATTTTGTGTTCCTGCCCCCCAAAATGAAGACAGGAGGCATCAGGTTAAAGACTGATCTGCATATTATTAAGATGATTAAGCATTTAATTTTCAGAGCAAGTTGTCCTAGGGGCAGCCAGTGGGGAACAACTTTGTCATTTTATTGCCGTCTATATTCCCTTTTGAAGACCTTTTAAGTTTATCTGCCATGTATATGCAATCAATGGAAAAATAGGAGGGAAAATCAATTAATTTTAATAGGGAAAATTTGGTGGAAGGAAAGATAAACCGATGTGAAAATAAATACTTATGGGGTTGTCACAAGGGAGAAATGAAATTGAAAGGGGCATACTGGAACTGAACTAAACAGCTTTGAACATTCAGTCTTATTCTTAATGAAATGTGCTGTTGCTAGGGGTGTGCATTTTGAACACTTTCGCGTTTTTGAATCCATGGCTGTCGAGTGAAATGTTTATTGTGATTCACTAGTTAATGGACCCCAAAACAGACAAGTGTCAGTGTACATGCTCATAGTTTCACTGACTCCTATGGTAGGAAACTGCAAGCAAACCATGAGCAGCTCCTGTCACCCAAGAAGGAGAGCAACGCCACCAGCCTGAGCTAGTATTCAGCAACATTTGGAAAAGAAATCCTACTTTTTACGTTTCTGTTGCACTTTAAGACGTCAGAAAAGTTCCCATGTGCAGTTCTTATACGTGATGATGCACAATAGCCAATTACATTTGACATTCAATGTTCTGTACCAAATGGGTACATTTGACATTCAATGTTCTGTACCAAATGGGGACATTCACTCATTTTTGCCATTTGCCATTAAATTGCAGACTTGCCAGTGTGTTTGGCTATGCCAGGAACCGACTGCCATGTACGTTCTGTGATTGCCTGTGGTTCAATTTTCTTCTAATTAATATATTTCAGCCAAATTTCCCCATAATTTGTGTACCATGATGCTTAGCATCTGACTGTCATCAATTATGCATGCACCAACCACAGCCAAAGTGTTTTGTGCCTGTGTTGGCCAGAGATATGCAACCCTCCCCACACACACACACCAGAGTTATCAGCAGACAGAAATGTTTGTACGAGAGTTTGACATAGGTTTGGGAGATGCTGATGGATCGTTCTCCACCTTCTTTCCTATTCTTGAATAATAAACTTGGGAGACCAGCAGGCCCAGGCTCCCTTCTGATTTTTTTAAAAAAAGGAACAAAAAATCAAAAGCTAAAAAAAAGAAGTTGAACTAAGTTTGGAGGCAGTTTTAGTGCTCACTCACTGAAAATAGATTGGACATCCTCATGGAAAAGCACTTTGGAAAGACAGCCAGTTTGGTGTAGTGGTTAAGAGTGGCAGGACTTTCATCTGGAGAACCAGGTCTGATTCCCCTCTGCTTGAAGCTAGCTGGGTGACCTTGAGTCAATCACAGCTTCTCGGAGCTCTCTCAACCCCACCCACCCAACAATGTGATTGTTGTGGGGATACTGATAACATACTTTGTAAACTTCTCTCAGTGGGTGTTAATTTGTCCTGAAGTGCAGTATATAAATGGAATGTTTAAAAGGTAAGGCTTGAAAATTGTTTGTTTGTGATTGTTACATCTTGAGATTTCGTTTGCACGCACCCCTAGTTGTTGCTACTCTATAACTGCCTGTGGAACAAACTTTAATTTTTGTCTATCTATAGCTCCCATTTTGTAAAATGTTATGGAATCATTGCACTTTTGCTGTCCTATGTTTGCCTTATTGGATAAGAAATAATATTAAAACTAGTTAAAGTAATCTGTAGGAACAGGTAGTGAAATAAAACTGGCCACAAATAACAAACAAAGACATACACCTTTCATTTATTTTCTTCTTCCAAATTTATATTCATTTTCTTAGACCAAAAGAAATGTTAGGACAGCAAAGTCTAGGCTTTGCAAAAACCCCACAGCTGGTTTTAAGTTTTTCCCAGTTAGTAGGAAAAGAGAAGGAAGGGAGAAGTCAATTGCTTGCAAGCATTACCCACCTTGCCAATAGCTGTAGCAGGTGAATGCTGTTGTCTGCGATTAGATCAAGATGGTAGCCACGTTAGTCTGTCTGCAGCAGCAGCAGAGAGCAAGAGTACAGTAGCACCTGTAAGTGTATAAGTGTATGAGCTTTCGTGAGCCACAGCTCACTTCTTCAGATACCTGAAAAAGTGAGCTGTGGCTCACGAAAGCTCATACCTTACCACATATTTTGTTAGAGGTGCTACTGGACTCTTGCTCTTTTCTATTGCCTGGGAAGGCTTATAGTTGTAAGGGGGGGGAGTAAGCTGCACACTCCCCCAAGTTGCAGGCCACCTACCGGGGATGGAAGTAAAGGGCCTATCCTCTCCACCAGCCTTTTACATTTCTCTCCAGTGGCTGCTGGGATGAGAGCACACTACTTGCAGAGAAGTGAGATTACAACCAATACCACCACTGCAGTGGCTGCCCAGGAAAATAACAAGCTGGCCATAGCAAGGTGGTGGGGTTATTTTCCTTTTCTCCACAATCAGATCATTCTCTGATGGCAGCCTTCACACTCTCACTATCTCATCTGAGCTGCTGTTCCTCATGCTGAGAAGAGAGAGAAGGTGAAGAGAGAAGCCCTTTCTCTTATTCCAAATGCACAAGAGCTGGCTAATGTTTAACAGCAGGACCCATTGACCCCACATGCTGAGAGGGTAATAAAAATGTTATAACTAATTCACATAATAGTTATACTATTGTGTGTGTTTGTTGGTGCAGCACTTAGTCCACTTGGTTTACAATAGAGGTGGGCACGAACTGAAATATGAACCAAAATTTGTCACGAACCAGGCCGGTTCATGGTTTGCAAACCAGCGGTTTGTCAGAGCCCATTTCTGACAAACCGCCATGAACTTTAGGCCAGTTCATTTGGTTCATTTTTCAGTTCATCACTGTGGAAAGCCTGGTGCCAATTAATCAGTTTCCTAGGTAACGAGGTGGGGGGGGGCTTTCTGCAGCCCCAGAAGTGACCTTCTGCTGCCCTGGAAGTGATGTTTTCATGAACCAGACAAACTGGTTCACAAACGGGCAAGTTTGTGAAAGTTCGTGGTTCACGAAATGCAATGAATCACGAACAGCACGGTTCAGAATTTTCCTGGTTCGTGTCCATCTATAGTTAATGATAATTATGAAGGTGGCTCACTGTGAGGGCCAAGCTACACATGACGAATGACACTTGAACGGCAAGTGGATTGAGTGGAGGGCAAGTGAACAGGGAGAAATACACTTGCTGTTCAAGTGTCATTCGTCATGTGTAGCTTGGCCCTGAGTCACCGAAGAAGTACCACTGCATTAGGATATCATAGAATCATAGAGTTGGAAGGGACCTCCATGATATCTAGTCCAACCCCCTGCACAATGCAGGAAATTTACAACTACCTCTCCTACCCACACACACACCCTGTTATCCCTGCTCCATCCCCCAAAAATGACAAAACACTGTCAGGATCCCTAGTCAAACTGGCCTGAGTAAAATTGCTTCCTGATTTCAAAGTGGTGGTTAGATTTCCCCTGGGCATGTAAGACAGGGCCATGAGAACTAAGCACTGATGTAACCCTTCCTGCCCTCCCTCCCATGACCTGTCTAGGTTCACAGAATCAGCATTGTTGTCAGAGGGCCTTCTGGCCTCTGCTTAAAAACCTCCAAAGAAGGAGAGCCCATGACTGGATCTACTCAGCATTTTCCAAAAGTCCACATTGAGCTTATCAGAGTCAAATGGAGGAAGAAGGGGTTCAGCTGTTTACCCCCTGTAGTTTTAACATATGAACAGCTGAAACTGTTTAGATGGAATCAGACCCTCAGCCCATCAAGGTTAGTATTTTCTAATAGAAATGGGCATGAACTGAAATACAAACCAAAATTAAGCACGAACCAGGCTGGTTTGTGGTTCGTCAGATCCCATTCCTGACAAACCACCATGAACTTTTAGGCTGGTTCGTTTCATTCTTTTTTTGGTTCATTACTGCAGACAGCCTGGTGCCAATCAATCGGTTTCCTAGGCAACAGGGGATGGACTTCCTGCAAACCTTCTGCTGACCTGGAAGTGAACTTCTGCTGGCCTGGAAGTGACCTTCTGCTGACCCGGAAGTGACACTTTTCTTACCCGGAAGTGACGTTTTCATGAACCAGACAAACCGATTCGCAAACCAGGGGCACGTTTGTGAAAGTTCGTGGTTCGCAGTTCATGAAATTTGACGAACCACTAACCACATGGTTCAGGTTTTTTTCGGTTCGTGCCCATCTCTATTTTCTAATCTCCAGAGGTTCAAGTGGAGGTCTTTCATATCACCTACCTGTTCAATGCTGGGGACTGAACCTAGGACCTTCTGCATGCCAAGAGGAGGGTCTGTCACCGAGCCACAGCCCTTCTCTCCTTTTTTGGTAATAGAATTTCACCAATCTCATTGTCCCCTGAAGGAAAAAAAGACAGGCAGCCACTAATATGTTCTATTAAATAGTTCTTAAATTTTATACTTCTCTTTTGCTCTGTTGTTTCACATGATTGAAGTTTGGCCTACAGTTACGTTTTCAGAGGGAAATATGTTCAAACATATGATCAATCATTGCAAGTTGCAAACACTAACAAGTTTATCCTTGCTATTTCAGTTATTCACAAATTTCTTTCTAGAGTTTTCTCATTTTGTCTACTTTTAAAAAATTGCCTTATATTTCCCATTCCCCTAGAGAAACAATGCAGGCTTCTGATAATCTTTAGAATCTTTCAAACTAAAAAAAAATTGATCCAGAATCAGAGCTCAAACCTCTTTACTTTTCCTATTACTTCTGAGAACTTTATCAATATGTTGTTTTGTTCTCGGCATATACCAATTTCATCTCTCTCTCTCTCTCTTTTTTTCCTCACTTCAGTAACTGGCCATGTGTGAGAAGAAATAGTATGAGTATGATTTGATCATTTCTGGACCACTGGAGATTTCATAGATGGAAAAATGACTCCACTGTTGTTACAAACAATGTTAAAGTCAATGAGTAATAGCGCTAATACATGTAATGGTTGGTGAGGTGTAATGTCCATCTCTGAAGCACATGCAATGAGAAGGAAAACCAAATGCTTGGTACCTGCCACATTCGACATTATTCCACTTTTCTCCATAATGTTACCAAGGCACATTGATTTACTGTGCTTTGCTTTTTGCTCAGTGTTTTTGCAAATATACAGGAACAAGGTCAAAATCTCAAGAAAGGAGATTCATGGACATTGATTCAGTTTGCTCCAGCCCCATGCCAGTGCAAATAAGACACAAGACATTAGGGGAAGGCAATAGGAAAATATTTGCTTACCTTCACCTTCTCCTCAAAGCAGCACTTGTACAGAGTATGGAATCTGACTTTAGTTTGGCATTAAACATTAACTGGTTTTGAGACAGAAGAAAACAAAAATCCATTTGCCCTCCCTATTCCAGTCTCTCCCTGAGCAGAATTGATATCTGACTTTCTATTGATTATCATGGAAACAAATTTAATTGTTTCATATTGAAAAACAAATCCATATATTAGATTAATTATGATTACTGTATTATGTTATATTTGATATTTGCACTCATGTCTGGCTTGTGTTCAAGACTTAGTAGCCTTTAGTCTCAGGTGAGTGGCCATTCTGGTTGGCAGTAGAGATGGGCACGAACAGCAATACGAACTAAAAAAAAAACCACAAACAGCCCAATCTGCTGTTGGCAAACAAGCTGTTTGTGAGGCCCCATTCTAAACATACAGGTAGTCATTGCAAGCCTCATTAGTTGATGTTTGTCAAGCCAGATGCTCTAGCACCTGCAATCAATTCCCATGGCAACTCAGGCAGGGATTGTTTGAACTCTGTCTGAACTCCTGCTGTTGCCCTGGGAACCCCAATCTAAGCCCAATTTAGCTTGATAGGCAGATCTTCTTTCCAAGTGTGGACTGGAGCTCCAAATTTGTTATAAGAGGAAAAGACCAGGGGGAGAGGGGCTCCCAGATCTGGCTTTCAGGGAGACACAGCTGCTGTTAGAGAGACAGGGTGAGTACATTGGACCTTGAATTTTCTTTGTGTGTGGTGGGATAGGGCTGCTGCCAGGCTCTGGGGCCAAGCTATTATTTATCATTGGTACATTTCCTGCTGCCGTCTCAGGTAGGATTTCTGGGAGTGGTGCAGTAGAGATCTTAAATGCTGGAGGAGAGCCTGCTGCCCCCCACGAACAACAAACAATGAACGTGTTTGTGACAGAATCATGTTCATCAGGGTTCATTGTTCATTGCTCGTGGATTGCAACAAACAATGAACACCATGTTCGGGTTTTTTTTCTGTTCATGCCCATGTCTAGTTGGCAGTAGAACAACAAAATTCAAATCCAGTAATGTCTTAAAGACCAACAAGATTTCCAGAGCATAAGATTTCAAGAGTCAAAGCTTCTTTTGTATATGATGAAGGGAACTTGACTCTTGAATGCTTATACCCTGGAAATCATGTTGGTCTTTAAGTTGCTTTTGGACTCAAATCTTGCTGTTCCATCCTTTACTCTAAAGAATGTGAACCAACACTAAAGAAAGAAAATGTAGGGAGAGATCCTCATAGCAAAGAGAAAAAAGTCTTGCAGGTAAAGCCCACCAATAAACAAATATGTTACAAAAGTTAACATTGATATGGCATATTAACAAGTCATCTCATATACACGAAGTAACCAGCACAATAACTGGGGGCCAAGCTACACATGACGAATGACACTTGAACGGCAAGTGGATTGAGTGGAGGGCAAGTGAACAGGGAGAAATACACTTGCTGTTCAAGTGTCATTCGTCACTTGTAGCTTGGCCCTGATTTACAACAGATTGTGGCAATTACACCAAGTGCCACGAGGCAAAACTATCCACACATATGCAGCTTCACGATGTGAGGAAAACAGTAGAAAAATAAGACAAGATCCTGGATATGACTCTGTTCTTTAACCAGTATCTTCTTCAGTACATCTGATCATAGCTGAAACCTACCATAATTGGTTGAAATAAAGACAACATCCCATGTGTTGGCACACTGATAACTGTGCCTTACAAATATTCTACAAAATTAAACTTTCATTGTTTACAGCCAATATAGAATCTCTGGGTGATAAAATCCCCCCAAAGTATGTTTCATTATTACCTTACACAGAAGAGAATTGAAAGACTAATCATTGTTGCTACAGCCAGAAATATAAAACTTGCACCTTCTCCATTAATGACTCCACATCTGTTTTTGAACATATCTTAGTTACTATAAATAATAATATATATATATATTTCACATTCATTAATGAGCCGGCAATTGCTTCCCACTGAAACCATATTCTTAAATTTGTCTTTGGTTTTTCTATATTGTATTTATTTGTTGTTGCGGTAAGCTGCTGTTGTACAGTTTGTATGTATAGTTTGTATGCATGTACCATTTACATCATTTATATGATGGTGTGTGTATATATACAGTATAGTGATGATTTATTGATGCACAAATCATCTTTAAAAAATGTTTGTTTTGCATGAAAAAGCAGGTGCAAGGAAACACTGCCATAAAAAAAGAGAAAAGTCCTGGATTCAATTTGCTCAAGAGAGAAAGAGAATGAAATCGCAATATATGTGGTTCAAAATAGCAGCAATGAGAAATTCACAGTGTTCCTAATTATTAGGCATGAAAGAGGTTAAAACAAGCACAGACCATGCTTAATAAATCACTGCTATATAAGAGAGAGCTATGTGGAATGAAAAATTGCTTCCATGAACTCTCTTCTCTTTGGTCAACTTTCCTTTTTTTAACTGCCGAAGTGTCGCCTTGCTAATAGATATCAGCAATGGATTGTAAATTAGACGATGAAATTCTAATGAAGATGAATCTCCTCTTCTCTTAAAGAGGTTTTTTGGATGCATTTCCTGCTTTCACTGTGGAAGCTGGGTGCCAAGATTGTGTCACAAATTAGACATCTGAGAAGCAGACAGCAAGTTGGTTAATTATTGGGATTAATTTAATGAACTTATTCTCATTAGGTTTTATGAGCCATGCTGTATACAGGAATCTGTGAAAGCCCACAAACACCAACAACAGATCTGCAGTGATGTCATTTGGCACTTAAGGATATTGATGAGAAATTTAGCACCGGGAGCAGGGCGAAAGAAAGGAGAATGGCAAGTGTTTTGCATGGAACAGCCTTGGCAGACCAAATTAAGAAAAGTTAATTGAACAGAATCAAGTGGAGATTACTTCCGTCTCAACCAAATGGCCAGGCGAGGCAGTGTGGTTCTTATCACATTTTTTAAAAAGTCATGATGAGTAAAGCTGCCAGAGTTCAGAACTGGCTACAAATATTCCCAGCTTAGAACTTCTCAGCTAATTATGGGCCAAGTTTAGTTTTTAATTAGCTCAGTTCCAATCTAAACTTCTCTGCATCTGTAGTTGCCCCTTCCTTTTCCAGGTGAAACCCATGAGAAGCAATTTCATTCATAACGGCTGGTGCAGGATGGGCACCAAGTGTCCCAGGGCTTCTAGATCATTAGCAAGGACCAAGAAGCTCTGGGAAATTCCATTTCTTGAGGATCTTGGGACAGCACCCCAAGGCCTGGCAAATGCAGCCATCCAATAAATTTCAGGTGGAAAAGAAGGGGTTGGGCTGGTGCTCGCAAGGTGAATGGGATACTTCCAGGAAAAAAGTAACATCACTTGATTAGAATGGGCTCAAGTCAAGACAAGTTCCGTCCAAATTAAGCTCAAAGTAGCTCTTCTTTTTAGAACCTCTTTTGAATCAGGCTCATTCCAGCCACTCTAGTTTGAATAGCTATAACATTAAAACAAAATAAGAATGTAGAGGTACCAAAAACATTCTGAGAAGAGTAGCAAAATTTCTGCACTTAGGATAATTTCCAGTTAATTCATTGTTAATTGTCGGGTTGTCGGAATGTGCTGAGCTTCTTGATGGAAAGGTAGAGATAGAAAAGTAGAGATAAAAATGTAGCAGAGAGATAGTTGTGCTGTAGGTGGCATTATCTATGTGTCAGTAGGATGGGATATGTTGGGAGGTTGGGAATGATAAGGAAAATCTGCACATAATGGGCAAGGTAAGCAAGACTTGAGAGTAGAATTGCCAAAGAATTTCTTCTAAAATTGAATGCTGGGAAAAAAGTAGATCTTTCTGTTCAGGCAAAGTTTCTGAAGAATGTCAAGGGAAGAAGAAAAAAATTAATAGGATCAAAACAATACAAGGAGACATTTTTGCAAACTTAATTATGCTCTAGGGATCACCAATGGTGTTTGGTAGGGTTGTACGATAGAATATTAAATAGCAAAAATTGATGTACTCATTTAGAACAGTCTTCAATCTCCTTTGGCCATCCAAATAAAATATATACTTGGGAAAATCCAGGTAAATGGAATTTAAAAGATGTTGAAGAAGGGAGAGATGACCACGAACAAGAAGAAACTTCATCTCTACAGAATACCAACAGTGCAATCCTATGTGTGGGGGCTGAAAATGCTTAGGAAGCCAACAAGCCTCCACTATGGCATATCTGCCTGCAAGGCCTCCGTTACCCTGACGGATGTTGGTGGTTCTCTTCAGAGCTGCTGCATCTGGGTTCCTCCTCGCCTGTGCCCGGCTGCCATGGCCAGGCATGGGTGGATCTGCAGTGTAAATCTTTGCGCTGGTGGGCCAGGGGGCGGGGTACAAATTAATCAGCTCCCTAAACTGTTTTGTGCTTGGGAATGCCCCCTGCAGTGGCAGAAAGTTACGTTACAAAAAATGATGGTGTAACTCATAGGCGCCCATCGTGCAGGAAAAGTAGCTCTCCCCACTCCTGGCCCTGCCCAAACAAGGGGCATAGGATGCTGACTAGAGCCACAACCAATCTGCTGGCACACCTGAGAGAACTGACCCCCATCCCTGGCACCCAACCAACCCCTCCCCCCCAACCCTACATAAACTCTGGCCAGGGCACCCATTACTCAGGTAAGTGCGGGCACAAAGGTCTTCCCGACAGCCCTCTGTAAGGAGGAATTAGAGTGTAAGGTGGGAGAGAGTACACATAGTGGCAGGGCAAGAGCACACAGGTGTGAAATATGAAGACTACTTTGCACTCATACAGGGGAGGAGAGCTAAGTCCAGAATGTCTGACTAACAACTGCCGTTCAAGTTCCCTTACAGGTTATGCATCTCCAGAGTCTTGGTTGGGGGGGGGGGGCGAGCACACAATGACAGGTAAGAAGGAGCTGTGGAGCCAGCTGCCCCAGCTTGCTTGTTCCCACCTTCTCCTCACTCCCCTCGCCCATGGGCTGGCACCTCCCTCCAAATATGGAGGCCTCTGCTGTTGAGGGTGGCTGGCTGCTGAGGAAGGGGCAGGCCTTTCACTTGAACCACCATGGCCCATGCCTGCCAAAGATGCAGTTGCCCTAGGAGCTGCACTAGTTAGAGAGCTGCCTTGGATGGGATGGTGGGTTTGCTAGCAGCCCATGTCAGGTCTGCGTGCAGACTCCCTCGGCTGCTCCTGTCGTATCTGGGATCAGGATTAGTGATTCCACACACATTGGATAATGCACTTCCAATCCTCTTTATAGATCATTTGGAACGGATATTTTTGTGTGCAGAACAAAAAATCCACCTCAAACGATTGATAAAGTGCATTGAAAGCACATTATCCAACGTGTGCAGAATCAGCCATAGTCTTTAACATCTCTTTCTGCGCTTGAAAGTTCTATAGTTTTTTTTTAACTATCGTGATATATCACCCTCATTGAAACTGTCTAATTCCGTTACATCCTGACTTTCTCTAGAGATTTAAGGCCACTGACACAGTGCCAAGTGGAAGAAAAAATAGGCAAAATCAAACTGGATAAAAAACGCCCATTGATAAAAAGCTTTTAAAAAGGTTGGTCAGAATATACAACTTTTCAGCATCAAAGATGTTCTCAATAAGGCCATGCCTCAAAGCCGTTTGATTTAAAAAAAAAAAACTTTTCCATGTCTTCCTGTAAATAGGTAATCATGGCAGAGTTTATCTGGAAATGGTTCTTCAGTGAAGGTGCAGAACAGGTCTGAACAGAGGCAAAACACACAGATTCATGGGAGGGTGTTGTAATTAACAACTAGCTGTCAGCGGCAGTGGCCAATACAAAAGTTGCAGCCAATGAACTTCCTAATAAATCACGGACAAGCACTTCATTCTGCTTGTTCCATTCTGTTGTTCCGTTGCCTATCAATTTCTAAAACAATAATGCCTTCAGTTTTTATCACCAGGAAAAATAACAGGCCGACAGCATACTTGGAAAAAAAAATCACACTCAAGTAAATATATAACACACCAGCTTTAATCAGAGTACTTTCTGTTAATCCTCCTTTCTAATCATACTCCAGGTAGGAGTGTTTGGATGATGTCTAGACATCAAGGACAACATTTTAGAACTATGTCTGCAATATTTTATTTACTTCATACACGGGGGGAAAAAAATTCCCTGCTTCTCATAAAAAATAATCATACCTCTGCATTATTTCAGGTTTCATGCCATGCCTGCTAATCATCTCAATGAAAGGTTATCTTGGTGATTTAGATGTATTATTTGGTTCTTTAAGGAAGCCCTAAAATTCACTGATGTGTTTCAAATATTGGATTCTGTGTTGGTACAATGAATGTTTAAAAATCTGCTTCTTTGAATAATTGTGTATACCATGGGTAGCATAAGTGATCATCAAGTACTTTGTTTCTAAAAAGTATAATCGCTTGCCACAGTTTGTATCATGTTGTCTCATAGGACTTTTCATTATGCATGAGATTCTAACACTCTAATGCCTGCATATCCCCCATGACATTTTTCAGTAGACTTCTACCAGTTCATACAATGATCTGCTTTAAAAATTCCCCTCGGTCTTATAAGAAGTTTGTCATTCATGTAATTTGATTGCAGTTACCCCATGGCACAGAATGGTAAGCTACAGTACTGCAGCCCAGGCTCTGCTCACGACTTGAGTTTGATCCTGGAGGAACTTGGGTTCAGATAGCCAGTTCAAAGTTGAATCAGTCTTCCATCCTTCCGAGGTAGGTGAAATGAGTACCCAGTTTCCTGGGGGTAAAGTGTAGATGACTGGGGAAGGCAATGGCAAAACACCCTGTAAAAAGTCTGCCAAGAAAACGTCGTGATGCAACGTCCCCTCATGGGTCAGTAATGACTCGGTGCTTGCACAGGGGACCTTTACCTTTACCTGAGAACTTTCTGGATCCCTTTTAAAATAGTGTTACATTGGGTGCCTTCTGATAGGAGATAGATTTTAGTCACGAGTTTCTTATTTTGTTAGGATATCTGCTCTTTAAGAATTCTTGAGTTATGTGATGTTAATTTGTCTGTTAGACCTAGAATATCTTTTGTAGTCTTTATTTCTTTTTGTTCTTCTGACACCCTATCTGGAAAAAAGTCTCTGTCCAACAACTTCTGCAGTGGAGGTTGACTCAAAGAATGCATTTAATTCTTCCTATGCTCCATCAGCAATCTTTCCTCTCATTGGTTAGTTAATGAACCAGTCACCTCCCTGGCTAATTCCTTGCTTCTGATTATATGTACATGTGCATGTGCATGTATGTATGCATGCACACACATATGTACATGTATGTATAAGTTTATGTGTATGTATATACATGTATATATGTGTACATATATAGATGAATATATGTATGCGTATGTGTTAGGGGATTTTTATAAGTATATAGTGTTAGTTATTATCGTCTTGTAAGTTAGGTTCTCTAAAAGGGCATTATGGGAATGAGTCTGGTCTGCCTCATTTCACATACTTTCATTTATTTCACTGTTCCTCTCTAGAAATTGCAATGTAGGTAAAGATAGTTGGACAGAGGAGTGTTTTGAAGCTACCACAGGATAGAGCTTTGAGGAAACCTTGGATGTTATGACTGTTTTTTCTTAGAACGCATTTTATCAGCTCATGATTGTACCCCTCCACTTTTCCAAGTGATAAGAAGAGGTGCAAAAAAGGTGTTAAATGTCTCCCCTTATAGTTTATATGACCTGCCAGCTTTCAGAAATTATTGCCAGCTTTTAGGATTTTACTGACTTAAGCTTGTTTGTCTTTTGTAGACTATCTTACTATTGTAAACAATGTTAATGTTTGTAGAAAGATATCAATATGGGTGCCTATCATTTATGGTATGCACTTTGCCTGAATTGTCTAAAGTGCATCACTTATTTGAGTGTTTCTCTAAGAAATATTCCTTCTTACTTGCCAATATTAGTGCCTTGGTTTGATTGAGGTCCAGAGTTCTGGTTGGGGTCTCCCTCTATTGGGACACTGGTGAGAATCCCCCCACAGTATGTGTGTGTGCATGTGTGTGTGTGTGTGTGTGTGTGTGTCTGTCTGTCTGTCTGTCTGTCTGTCTGTCTGTCTATCTATCTATCTATCTATCTATCTATCTATCTATCTATCTATCTATCTATCTATCTATCTATCTAAAGAACATAATAGTAAAATATTAAGACAAAGTAAAATGCCTTAAAGTAAAATGTCTTAATATTTTACTACTATCTTACTTAAATTCAATCACTCTCTTTCCTTCTGTTTTATCATCTGTTGTTATTTGTTTTGCCATACTTTGTTGTCTCTTCATGTGAACAAGATTTTCAAATGAAGCTTTCTTACTTCTTCTTCTCAGTGTTCATTAGTCTCACTCCTCTTAAACTTACTCATTCCTTTCCAAATATATAGTACTTATTAAGTGTTCTCGAGACAGCTGACATTGTTGACTTCCCTTTTGACTCCTTTAACTAACTATCTCATTTTTAGTAGCTTCTTCTTTTGAGATTGAATTTGACTGTGTTAGACTTTGTTGTTTATTTTCTACTTACATATATGTTTAGTCTGATAGAACTGTGGTCTCTATAGTCTGTTAGTATAGTCTCTATAGTCTGTTAGTATATTACTTTGTGGTTGATGTGCAGAACAAGAATAGTTTTTATTTTTTTGATGTACACCTAGGCTCTAAGGGATCTGATCAATTTATCGTATTTCCAACCATTTCTACTTCCCAGACACCACTAGAAGGTACATGATTTCTTACAAATAATCAAACAATTTTGCATAAACTTTACTATCATCATGAGGTGTGGTAAAGCTGCTGTTGTTACTTGACTTGGTCTCCTTGCAAGTAATAGAGTGTGGGGGAATTATCAGCAAGGAAAACGGCTATGCGAGAGGTGGTAACAATGGGATCTCCACCAATAATTTACAGGGTCCTATCCCAAAGATGCACACGAAGCTGGTATTCTTAATTAAATGGATAATTTTATTCAGGGGACAAATTTGTACACAGACATACAAGATCACACACAAACACACAAGAGGCCTAGGAAAAACAGTAGTGAAGGTGGAATAGATTTGAGGGATTGCAAAGTGATAATTACCTCTCCGGAGAGCAGGGAAGTCCGCGGAGGGAGAGCTTCCAACACCAGTGTTCTCAGCCAGGAGAATGAGAGGCTTAGGGCAACCTCAAGGGAGCTGCACTTTGGATCCATTAAGTGTGCACAATTTGAATGGGGCCAGGGCAGTACTCTTATAGGGTAAAACATGCTCTGCGATGGGGTAGCCCACCAAGCCATTCAGAACAAAGACTCCAAAGGTCAATTCCTGAGAGAAACAAAAGGTTTGATTACATTGATTGCTAGCTGCCGGGGTGTGTGAAAGAGAATGCAAAATTTGTCCTGGCACTGCACAAAGGGGCAGTTTGTTAATGAAGTCCACCAGAATGAAGTTGGTGAATTTAGTTGGGGAATGTACCTTCCCAGGAATAAATTATAAATACCTATGAATGCTAGTTGATTTTCTCCTCAATCATGGACAGGACATCTCATCACAGGAGGGAAAAGAATGTGTTAAGCAGGTTGACTCTGCAAGAACTTTGTTGTACCAGATTCCTTTTTGGGGCTGGGGAGCCTGTAAACTAACCTCTGCATTTACATGTGGCATTCTATTCATGCCTAGATCGCCTGGGTGGGAGTCAGCAACTGCTAGCTGGAATTCCCCTGGCTTATGTTAAATGGTTATTAGAGTTGGCAGAGGCTGAGCTGACTGCTTACATTGACTGAGGAACCAAAGTCTGAACCCTGCTGGATGCTGGATCTTTGTATCTTGACCTATTGCTGTGTTTAGAGGATTGATTCCTGATATCTAACAGTAGCACACAGAATGAAAGAGAAAGATAAATGGATGGGTGGATGGATGGACGAGATGTTATTTTATTTCGCATAATAACTATGAAGTTTAAAGATTTGTGTTTGGATCTTGCTTTTGTTGTTGTTGTTTTGTTTGTTTTAGTGTTCACTTCCTAAAATGTTTTATTAAAGGAAGGTTTTGCCAGACTTGCACTAAAAAGTTCTAAAAGCTGGTTTCCAAAAATTTAGTTCCACAATTGTCTGCTGATCAACTGATACCTCAATTTTTATTGTCTGCTGATTGACTGAGAGGTTGATACAGTGAATGGTTTTCAGCAATTGGATAACTGCATGTTTCAGTGAATCCTATATAAAGGTTATTTTCTCTTGCACTCTGTTGTCAGCACTTATCTTCCTGGGTTCATATTTTGTGTGCAACATGCTAGATTTCAGAACTCGTGCAATCTCTTTGCTCTCTTCTGCACATGCAAAAAGCTAAAGTTAACTAGGATTATATTAAGGTCTGTAAACAATAAATCCTCTCATTACATAATGTTTCAAACTTGTTCTAGTTTGTATAATAAATATCTTGTTGTAATCATTTCGGAGGAATTTAATTCACCAAAATAGGCTTAGTACTTAGTACAGAAGTTTCAGATAGACAAACATTGGGGTTACGAAATCAAGACAGTGTTGTGCTGTAATGGGTTTAATTTTTAGGCTGGGGCTGGGTTGATCTGGGTCCAGAACCATGAAGCATCCTGGGTGATTATAAGTTAGTCTGCCTCAGCCTGACCTACCTCACATGGGAGTTGTGAAGAGAAAAACATGATAATGACTTCCTAATGTCTGTAGTGACTGGATTCCTTGGATGAAGGTTGGGAAAATCTGGTCAGTTATTAATTTCTGCAGAAATATGACTTATCTGAGATGATGGGGAACAAAGGTACTTTACCATGAGAATTCCTAATTATCTGAGAATCTTCATATCACAACTCTTAAGTCCACTTAATCAGTGGAATCAAGCAATTAAACTTTTCATGGATTAAACCTTTTCATGCTGGGGATAGGGTGTGTACAGCTTGCAGGAACACCTATGGAGGACAAAAGGTATGTGCTTGGAACATTACAATGTCAACAACAAAAAAAGCTACATTAAATTCTTCTTCCTGACATACTAACTTTCCCTTAACAGGATTATATTTTTCATCCAAACACCGGAGAGTTATATGTTTAGCTTACTTTTCAAAGAAATATTGGCTTCCAAAGTGGCTTTCTGGAATCATAAGGCAATAGATAAGAAAATTCAATGAAATGTTTGGTAGGAGTGGGGGGACGCTTTTCAGCTGCCTATGTGTTTTTCTTGAGGTCCCATCCATAACAACTAGAAGCTGGAAAGAGAGAGGAGCTCTGAGTTGGATCTGAATCCAGGCATGGCGGAAGATTGTAATTTCCAGGAAGCCTGCAATGGTACAATCCAATGACCACTCTGTCCTGTTGTATAGACTCATCTCCAAAGTACAGATGCTGATTATGTTTCCCTTAGAAATGCAAGAAAACTTGATCTTACATTCATCTGGGACTACAGGTATCTTTCTGCATTGGATGGAGTCCCTGGCGTGGGAGAAAAGCAGGGCAAAATACTTAACATAAATGGCACATCCTAAGAAAACCTGAATCATGCACCTCAGGCCCAGATATAGGTTTGTGCTGATTCTCAAATTTCATAAGACTTGAAGGGAAAAAAATGCATGCAATGAAGCCCAGGTAACCATTTCTAGTTTTTAAAAAGCAGTTGTAGGGGAGGGCAATTTTGAGTTGGCAAGTGGTCCAAAAGGGAGTGCTTACCTCCCTCCCGCCTCAGATATTTTACTGTAAACTGTAGCTCCCTCACTGCATTTCACTTGCATGTTTGAAATACACATCTGGATCCCTGTAAGAAGGAAACAACTGGGAGTGGGAAAAATAAGGTCAAAGAAAGGGTGAAGTATTCTTCCTCCATGTTTGGCACCTTCCCAAGCATTTTTTCTTTATTTTTAAAAATGTGAATGGCTTGACTTTATTAGATGTGTTGACATGCAACCATTAGTTTACCCCTTCTAAGATAAGGTTGTACAATGCAACCCTATATAGAGTTACCTCCTCCTATAAGAGTGGAACTACAAGTGACAAAAGGCACAGGTTGGACACTTGTCAGCTTCCCTCAAGTTTTGATGGGAAATGTAGGCATCCTGGTCTTGCAGCTTGGCTCTCGGGCTGCTGTCCAATGGACTTTTCAACTGTCACTTGTCCAACATTCCGCCAAGCTGCCTACATTTCCCATCAAAACTTGAGGGAAGCTGACAAGTGTCCAACCTGTGCCTTTTGTCACTTGTTGTTCCGCTCTATGATCACTGAAATCACTGGGCTTAGACTGGCAAAACTTTGTGTAGATTGCACTGTTAGATACATGAGTGAATTTATTTCTCAGCCATTTGAAATCTGAATAATTGTAGAGTGAGACTATTTTGGACCACATATATAAAAATATTTTTTCCTCAGCCATAATATAACTAAATTAAATGGCATTTGTTGCTGACCTCTAATTATATCAAGGTCATGCCATTTTCTATATAAACATGAACATAGTCAAACTAATTAAACACTGACAATAAGGGGAAAGGCTTGCTCTAATGAGATCTCCTTTTATCCCCTTTGAAGTCTTGCCTCATCCTTGGCATACGGTTCATAAAAAGTGCAATATAAGTGGTCCTTGAGGGGCAGAAAATAGAGCATCGGGGGCAAATATATATTTCATCATTTCAATTCTTGCTGCAATCTTAATTTTGTTTTTAAAGCTTTTGGTCTACATATTAATGAAGAAGTTGGCAACATTCAAAACATAAAGACCTCCAATTGGGAAGGGATAAGAATAAACATCCTTCCTGATCAGAAATGGACAAGCCACAGAATGGAGGAGGTGGAGGATTTCACCTCTTTTAACCTCTGCTGTGGCTCTTTGGGGGCATCTGTTTGGTCACTGTTACCAAATTCAGAACTAGATTAACTATTGCTCTGATCCAGCAAGATCAGCTTATGCGATGCTTTTCAAATAATTAAGCTGAAAGGGCATTAAAACAATGTTTGCAGAGAAGGTTGCGTGTGTTGGGGGGGGGATTCTAAAGCCACCAAACATAGCCTGTTACCAGGGCTTTTTTTCTGGGAAAAGAGGTGGTAGAACTCAGTGCATTGCCCTCGGAGAAAATGGTCACATGGCTGGTGACCCCACCCCTGATCTCCAGGCAGAGGGGGGTTTAGATTGCCCTCCGCGCTGCTCAGAGGTGCGGAGGGCAATCTCAACTCCCCTCTGTCTAGAGATTAGAGGGCGGGGCCACCAGCCATGTGACCATTTTCAAGAGGTTCCGGAATTCCGTTCCACCGTGTTCCAGGTGAAGAAAAGCCCTGCCTGTTACTAACCAAGCCATCATGAAAAAAACCTTTTCCTCTTGAATTGTAGGTCTGTATCTCACTTACTTTGTTTGGTCAAGGTAATAATGAGTTATGCTGTTCAGCTGTAGACATTCCAGGATGAAACAGATTATCTGGATGTATTTGTCTGCCTTTAACCTTTATTGCACTGTTGGGCGACCTTATTCAATGCTCAGAGACTTTTTAATCTCTTAGCCTAGTCTGCTTGGTAGGCCTTGGTACCACTGATCATGTTATCTTTGGGTACTATCAGAAAAGGGTGGATAATAGAGTTGCTGAAAAGCTACCTTCGCATCCGCAGTAGTGTTACCAAGAGCATACTGATAGCACAGAAACTGGTGATTTGCCCCTCTGTCCACCAATCACTGGCAAACTGCAATGGCTAGTGGTTATACTGGAAGCGATAGCAGGGCTGATTCTTAAAGAAAAATGAAAGAAAATGAAAAGAAAAAGAAAATGCTACATTTTGGGACAGTTCTTAAAGAATTGGCCCTTGAGGGATGATGTTGCATCCAGATACACTGGAAGTGATGTTATCTGCAGAAGTGATGTTAGCGCAGGAGTGTGTGTGTGCTTGTGTGCATGTGTGAAGATCATGGGGGTAAATACCCACTGCCTTTAAGGTTGCCAGGTGTCCAGTTCTGGCCTGGACAGGCTGGTATTTTGGGGAAATGTCCGAGAAAACAGATCCCCAAATACCAGACACCTGGCCAGGCTCCTCCATCTCCTCTGTCAGTTGCCCGGCCTGGCATCACAGCCTCCTGCTATTGCATAGTGCTGCTGCCAGGCAGGAAAAGTGGCCTGCCACCCTAGGCACCTGGACAAGCTCCTGCCTGGTGCACAGGCAACCTCCTGCAGTTGCATGGTGATGCCCAGGAGTGGCGCCCAAAAGTGGGGGAGAGGTTGGCAGTATGGTGAAACCTCCTATAGTAACATCATCACGCCACCAAAGGAGCTTATGCACACTGCATGTGTGTGCAAAAAGTAAGTTCCTCCCATCTCTCTCCAGGGTCCAGTATTAGGCTGGATCCCATCTGGCAACCCTAGTTGCCACCCCCCCTCCCATCAGTTGCTAGGTGGGAAGTTGCAAGGTGTGAAACCCTAGTCTCAGGAATCAGTGGTAGAAGTTTCGCTTTAAGGCTTTGAGGTGGGGATGGATAGTAGAACATAGCTATAACTTCTTGAGGAGAGAAGGTTCTGAACTGACAGAGATTGCACAAGATATTTTATAGGCTATCCACAATTTGACACAGGGTTTTATGTTGGGCCTATAAGGTAGGAGACTCCTAAGCTAGAATTTCATATTAGTTCAAGAGACCACACCGGTAAGGAGCATAAGGTGTGAAGTATACAAAAGAGGAAGTTAAATATAATCGCTATTGCTTTTATGATTCCATACATTTTGTAATCCCCTCTAATTTTGTTTGACTATCTATCTATCTATCTATCTATCTATCTATCTATCTATCTATCTATCTATCTATCTATCTATCTATCTATCTATCTATCTATCTATCTATCTATCTATCTATCTATCTATCTATCTATCTATCTATCTATCTATCTATCTATCTATCTATCTATCTATCTATCTATCTATCTATCTATCTAGTTAGTTAGTTAGTTAGTTAGTTAGTTAGTTAGTTAGTTAGTTAGTTAGTTAGTTAGTTAGTTAGTTAGTTAGTTAGTAATTGTGTATGCTGCTGCTCCAGAACTGCTCATGGTGGCTCATAAAAGTAAAACAAAACTAAGAAGACCAGAACAAATCATACCAATAAAACATATCAATAAATCAATCCAAGCCAATAAACATGTTGATACAAGTAACCAATCAAAGCAAGCCAGGTTATAAAAGCACACAAAATGAAGCAGTCTAAAATTATGTCGGTAAAACAGTCCTTAGGCCAGAAGCAGACCACTAAACTGTCAAAACAAGATAGAGCCCCTTAATTAACAGCTTGTATAAAGAGAAATGTTTTCGCCCGGTGTAAAAGAAGAGTAAAGTAGATGTCAGGTGAAACTTAAAAGGGAAGGGCATTCCAAGGGCAGGTGCCACAACACAATGAGCCCTATCTCTAGTAATCTTCCTTATGTCTGTTGATGGGGGCACAGAGAGCAGGGTTTGGTGGAAAGATTGCCAACTATGGGTTCAGAATAGGGTTGCGAGATCCCCTTACAATCCCAGCAGCAGGGGGGAGACTTGGGACTTACCTTCTTCTTCCCCTCTTCAAGTACTTCTTGCATGTGCATGATGATGTCATTTCCAGTGACATCATTTCTGGTGATGTCACTGCACAGGTGATATCACCAGGGAAATGGGATCCCTAGTTCAGAAATTACTGGAGATTTGGAGGTGGAGCCTGGAAGGCATGGTCTTTAGGGAGGGAATGGATCAGCAGCTGGGTATAATGCCATACATTCCATTCTCCAAAGCAGTCATTTCCCCCAGAGTATCTTATCTCTGTGGTGTGGAGATCACCGGGAGATCTCCTGGTAGGGTTGCCGATGTCCAGATCTCCTGGAGGTTGGCAGCTGTAACTGGTAAGCTGGGCAATATATGAGGATGAAGTCTTTCAAATAACCTGGCTCTACCCATTTATGGCCTTATAGATAAAAACCACCACTTTGAATTCTCCCCAGAATGGTCAGCCAATGTAGATCTCTCAACACAGGAATAATATGATCCCTGTATCCATTGCCTGACAAAAACCTGGCTACCACATTCTGGAAAGTAACAAGTCTTCAAGAGTCATAAGTTTCCAAAGTCATAAGTCTTCAAGAGGACCCTGCACACATTACTAGAGCTTGCATCATGCCTTAGCATTCATGCACATGCCTAGAAATGTATGTGCATATATACTTACATTAAAGAGAGATCATCTTTGTTACGTGAAATATTAAAATTGCAATTTAAAAGATGGCTTCACCATTGGCACTTCTGCTTTTGTTTTGTATTTAGTTCCAGGGAAGTGTATCTGCTGTCCTCTCTTTCGATCCAGACACAGGAAAGAAAGTTGGTATACTTCACTGGAACCCAAAAGTTCAGGGGGTCTATTATTTCAGTTGAAATATCAATAGAAATACTTACTTTGCAACTTATCATGAGATCATATGTATGGAATATTTTCAAGGGGAGAAGGAACTGTATTGCATGTTTGGACTGGGCCCAGAGAAATGATGTCTATCCCTTCGGAACATATGTTGTCATCCTTCCTTTTGTGTTCCTCCCTTGCTGTACATTTTTCACCTCACCCCATGGCAGATGTGGGAGGGACCTGTAGCAGAATACCGCATTGCTCTTCTAGGCATGGGGGTTGAATTCAAATATCCTTGCTTCCTTTCTCCCTTGAGACCTTGCTGGCTCTCAAAACAGGCCAGAGCTGAAGTCACTGGAGGTTGTAATTAAACAACAAATGATACTTTGGAAAGCAAGATAAGGTCAGCACACTCAACATTTGAAAGGGCCAGTAATTAGCCCCGTGTCACTATTAGAGTTCAGGCAACAGTGTAGTATTACCAATTAGAAGGCCACAGGCCTCCTAATCAGCCACAGAGAAACTTGACAGGGACATTTGTTCTCAGTTTGTGCTTCTGAAAGAAAAATTCGCAGACACTCTTCCAAGGTAGGGTTACGGTGCATACTGGACACAACCCATTCGATGGCCAGCTATTTCACACATCAGCAGCAGCAGCAGCAGCATCAACAGCATCATCATAACATTAACATTATATACCACCTTTAAGGACAACTTAACACTCACTCAGAGCAGTTTACAAAGTATGTTCTTATTATCCTCATGACAATCGCCCTGTGAGGTGGGTGGGGCTGAGAGATCTCTGAGAAAGCTGTGACTGGCCCAAGGTCACCCAGCTGGCTTCAAGTGGGGAATCAAACCTGGCTCTCCAGATTAGAGTCCTGCTGCAGATGCAAGTTAGGTTTTGATAATCAAATGTACTCTCAAGAAGGAGTTCCCTAATATGGTTGCATGAAAAGTATATGTATTTGACACATACATTTTCAAAAATGTGTTAATTTCATTCACATTACAATTTGAAATGTACACCTAGATGCACATTTGAGATGGCTGAAGGTTTCCTTCACTGTCAATATTGTTGTAGGTTCATTAGTATTTAATGTGTTTTATGTGTTTTTTAATGTGTTCAATTAAATGTGTTTTAATTGAGTTGTCCTGTTCTGAGTTAAATTATTTAATATGTTTATATTTTATATTCTTATTGTTTTATATTTGTATGTTTTATCTTTGCTGTACACTGCCCTGAGTCCTTCGGGAGATGGGCGGTATAAAAATTCAATTAAAGTAAAGTAAAGTAAAGTAAAGTATTTGTTTTATTTGTACACACATTGCATGCAACTTATACAGTACTAGTAGGGTTGTCATTTGCCCAGGAGCAGGAGGCAATCACTTGGTCAAAGCTTGGACTTCCCAACCATTGATCACTCTAGCAGTGAAAGTTCCCATTAGAGACTGGAGACAGTATAGAGCATCACCCTAGGGAAAGCTAGAGTGAGTGAACAAGAGGAAAGGTCAGTTCCTCCTCCTGGCAGCTGGCACTGCAAAGCTGGGTTATGGTTTTCCTGGGCAGAGGTTGCTGGGAGAAATTAAGGTGGGAAAGCTGAAGACAGGGAGGCAGATAAAGGCAGGTTGGCTGTTTGGTGGAAAGAAGGAAGCAGGGAACGGGGAGAGGCTTTCAGGAAAGGGAAAGAGAAAACAGTGTGTGTGTGTGTGTGTGGCAGGGGTGGTGGTGAGAGATGCCCCTAGCAAATCCTTGAAGGTCTCCCACTTGTATACATATAAGGCTAATTTTTGTCCACATACATTACATAAATAGTGTTGGAAGATTCATACATTTTATGGCAAAAAAAAATCTATGCTGAAAGATGGTGCCAAAGCAATCATGCTTTTGATATGCATAAAACAAATGGGAAATGGAAATAGGGATTTGGGGGTTTGAATGGCAGCAATGTGAAAATTCTGGTTTGATCCAAATGGAGTATGCAAAGTGGCTCTTGGCAGTGCCATGAACGTGAATCGTGCTGAAAACAAAACTTAACATTCTTGTTCTGCTGATTTCCCCTTTCCTGCTTTCTTCCCTCCTTCTTGATAAATAACTTCCCTCCCTGTATTCATTGGCATAGAGTGATGGCAAACCAATCCATGACCAGGGTACAGAAGGAGGCTGCCTTTGGCTGGCCCAGCAGTGCAATTACAGTGTCTCTGATCCAATCACAGGCAGCTGACCAAGGCACAGGATAAGTGGAGGGCAGAGAGCAGAAGTAGCCATTATCACCCACTGTCCAAAGCAGAAAGGAAAGGCGGTAGTATATCTGACAATTGGTTTCAATCCATAACTTGAAAATGGAATTACCTAGATTCGTGTGGCTACTCCAGTTCACAAGTTCCAGCGAACGTTCATATAATTAGTGTGCAGTGTCCGCTTGATGTTAAAAAATGTGCAGTGAGTAATTCTCATGTTACTCTCAATGCATGTAAAGCTGAATGTATGAAATAAACACCACATTTATTCGGGCACTGGTCCCTGGCTTCAACTGCAAAGTGAATGCACATCGGCTCGTTCCTTAAAAAACAGATGCATGCATGTGTGTGCAGGATGTGCATGGGTTTACTGTGCCATGTGAACTGGGCTACTGAACATTTGATTAGCCACACAAGTGGCACATACTTCTGTAGCACCGTAGGATTGCCAATTTTTGATTATTCAAACACCTGCCCTTTTCCTGTGGTTTGGTACCACATTGTTAGCCAAACTTCCCCCAAAATGGGGGATTAATAAGCAGCAGGCTATTCTTAAGGGATCATGAACTGTGTATATTAGGGTCAGAAATCCTGGATTCCACCCAATAAGAGAGGAGACTCAGGGCCAAGCTACACATGACGAATGACACTTGAACAGCAAGTGTATTTCTCCCTGTTCACTTGCCCTCCACTCAATCCACTTGCCGTTCAAGTGTCATTCGTCATGTGTAGCTTGGCCCTAATACTTCAATGAATCAAAGCCTTTACTTAATAATCTTCAGTATACAGAGTACCAGTGACACACACACATTCATTACAAGACTAGGAAATAAAAGGTGGAAGAATATAGAGACGGTTGCATTAGCAGGAATATCATTGGTGGGTGATACACACCTGTCTGATGAGAAGCAGAAATTTGGCAGCAAGAAGTGAGGGGTCTAATGTAATGCCTGCACTATATTAGTTGGGATGAGGAAATGGTGCACACGGTGAGCACTGGCCCTTAAATAGCTGAATCTGTGTCCCAGGGCATGGTCAGTGGAATGATCTATATCCTGTTGATGGTTCTCAGGAAATTTAACAAAATCAATTAATGTGTCACTTGAATGTGACACAAGATATCCAAGATGGATAATTTGGATTCTAATGTTTTTCTTTGTGACACCTAGGGAGTATGGGAGGGAGGGGGAAAGAGCGGGAAGGAAGTGATTGAGTTTATTGATGGTACTTGGTGACTCTTCCACGGAGAAGATGCAAATGGGGTGCCATCTGCATTTTATGATGATCCCTTGTTTTGATAGTTGGAAGCAATCGTCTTGATGTGGGATTCCCAGAGTCTGAGGCGCCTAGCTTCCTGGTTTCTGATTCAAGTATCTGCACATCAAAGGTGCAACGTGTCAATAGTCTGTGACAGCAGCACTGGTTGGCTATGGCACCCACAGGGAAATAGTTGTCCTTTTAAAACTGCTTCTGGAACATGGCTTCTATCTCTCACTGCTAGTCCTGATTCCTGTAGGGATCTCAGCAGGGGCTGGCACCTTGGCAAGCAGGCCCATTTACCTGGGTGCAGTGTGGCCACTCCAGAGTGTTTGCAGAGAGGGTGGCTTGTGGGTGCTGATCAGGGGGTTGCCCTGCCAGCCCCATGATGTTCCCTTCTTCATGCATCATATTGGCCTCAGTACCAAGTTAAGCCCCATTCATACATAAACTCCATGTCCAGATTCTGGGAGGGGGAGGGGGTTTCCAGGCAACAACATGGTATGCCTCAGGATGCCATTCCCCCATTGGGGGAGGAGGATCCCTCACTTCCAACCCCTGCCCCCCACCTCCGCTCATCTAGCCAGTGGGGGAGGAGGAGTGAGGGAACACCACCATGGGCGCGCTCTGGGAGTGACATCATCATGCTGCTCCTGTTTGGGACCGAAATTGGCCTGCTGAGAAGAGTGCACCCACATGACGATGTCACTTCCCAGAATGTAAGTTCCGGGTCCCCCGTTTTCCCACCGGGAGAGCAGGGGGGCCTGGCATCTCTAGATATGCCACAAGGAAAGCCTGTAAGAATCTGGTGAGTCTTTGGTAAAATTTGACTATTTCGGGATTAGATATATATAGAGAGAGAGAGAAAGAAAGAGAGAGTTGAGAAGGCAAATATGAAATGTGCTACTTGCTTTATAGAACATATTTATTGATTAGACCTGTGAAATTATAGCTGATTAGCAACATTATGCCATGAGATATTCTCCCTTTTCCCAAATATTGAAAACACGAAGGCTAGTAGACAGAGCTATTCCGCCAGGCATATGGCTAACGCCGGGCAGTGCCCGCCCCCCCCCGTGAAGGGGGGGTTAAACCATCACCCCTATGCAAACACAGAGGCATGTATGAACCACTGGGCAGCATGAATTGTTATATTTAATGTTTTTAAATGTTTTTAAATGTATTATTTAATGTTGTTAAATGTTTTTAAACATGTTTGTATTTGTTATCCGCCCTGAGCCTGCGAAAGCAGGGAGGGCGGAATATAAATATAATAATAATAATAATAATAATAATAATAATAATAATAATAATAATAGTAAGCTGTGGGATATGCATGTGTAACAAGGAACTGAGAAAAATCCCTTAATCATGATTTTTAAATGACCTATAATCAATTTATCAACCTCTTTTTCGCAACAAATCTCACCGTCTAACAACTTGGAGCCCATCTCTGTTCCTTTTCCCTTAGGCTTTAAGTGGTTGCTTAATACTGAACAACAAACTGCTCTGATAATGTCAAAATTTGACTGGCAGAAGTTATCTAAGGCCTTGGTGCCTCAGGTCCTTTCCTTGAGGATGTTATCCTTAAGTGGCTGCTATTACATTTTATTGCCTCTTTATCATTAAAACAGAACAGAAGAGAACTCCACACACTGTTGTTGCTATTCCAGACACTGAACATCAGATTAAGTTCTAATACTTCTAAGTCTTTTTGTTCTTTTTTTTTCTTTTAGGGGGAAAGAAACCAGGGCTCTCATATAGATATATTTTTAGTGCAATTTTTTCCAGTACGTTTGTTTCCACTGAGCTAGCACTGATGTGCATCTCTATAGCAATTTCAGCAACTGCGGCTTTTCTGTTTTCTGGAACAAAATTTTCAACTTCAGCACTTACACTTTTGAGTTTCATCCAAAATTGCCTTATGGAGGATGCAAGAAAGATCTCTTGATACCTCACTCCTCATACCTAGAAAATGCCATGGAATGGAATATGTTGTCCACTGCAGCACCAAGAAAGTCAAATATTATTCATTGCATGCCGCAGCATCTGACTTACTGCTGGGAACAGATTGCTGAACCTTCAAATGGTCCAACAAAGCAATTCTTAGGTAATGGAAGGAGAAAATCCAGGCAGACCTAGAGTTAGCATGAACAGTCTCTTATAGACAATGTATACTTCCAAAATTATCCTTACACAGATGCTGTACCCCAAAGCAATCCTGGGTTGGGAACTAATTTTTGACCCACCTTCTACTACTATTACTGAGAGGGCGGGGGTATAACCCATTACTACTACTACTACTACTACTACTACTACTACTACTACTACTACTACTACTACTACTACTCCAGATAATACACTCCCTCCCACACTACCAGATGCCTGCAGTTTATACTTCACGGAAGTTGTGGCGAATAAAATAGCCTTGCAGCATCTCCTGAAAATTTCTGAAGACACCTCTTCAAGAAGCCCAAGAAGTATCAAAAATGGTGGATACTTATGTATCCTTTAGATACATGGGTCTTAGGATGTAAAGGCTTAAAGATAGATAGAGTTCTAGCAGAACAAAGTTCCTTAATTGTATAAGGCCTTATGCCTTATTATATTCACCTCCAATGAATCACAATTCATCCCCCTCACCAATATTTTTGTTTGTTTAACATATTTGGAAATCGGCTGAGGTTCATATAGCAAAAACAAATAGAAAAACTGACATAATTTCAGTAAGATTTTTCACTTACCTCTGGAGGAACTCAACTATATTCTTTCAAAATGAAGCAACTGTTTCCTCCTGTAAATCAAGATTTTTTTAAAAAAAAAACTTTTATTTGGTTGAACTTTTACATCAAGCAGTTTTAAACTTGCTGGCCATTTTTTTTCCTTTAAAAAATTATCTTCCTTCCTCATAAAGAGTTATAAGTGGTCAATCTCAATCTGTTATTTTCAGATTTTTGTGGTGTCCAGTAGCATAGAGGTTTTCTTTCTGTCATTTTCCTTTGCACCTACTGGCCTTTTCTTTTGCAGTAAGAAAGGATTCACAAATGACATACAAAAGGAAAATAAATAAGAGAGATGCCTCTGGAGAAAGATGTTTTGTAGATAAGTGGCTCCCTGTTTCTGTATTCTTTCAAGGTGGCGAAGTGCTTATTATGACAGGAACTTGAGGCTTTGTCCCTATCTTATGAATTGAAAGAAAGACTACTGGTAGCCAGGTATTGGAAATGAGATACAGAACGTTTAACCTCTAGCTCTCTGGCTGAAATTAATCTATGGCTGAAATTCAGGCTCATTTCTGTAGGTGATTTTGAGGACTTTTCAGGATGTGAAATGGAAAACTATAATGGTTTGACTTCTTGTGATCACACACTTGCCCCTCTCCAGGCATCAGAGGAGCGACAATTGAGGGACAACTTAAATAGAGAGCAGATTGCAAAGAGAAAAATAAGAATGAAAGAAGACCCATTCATAAGCTGGTGTGAAGTGGCTAAGAGAATGAGCTTTGATTTGGGAAGTTCCTGTAGCAATCCTTATGTTTACCACAAGCTCAGTCGGCCATCTGCTAAATAGGTAAAATAATCTGGGCCTTGCCTTATAGGATGTTTGTAGAGCTCACAATGAGATATAATGTGTCACTGCTGAAAGCTCCACTGGATTAGATCATCCACTAGGGGTGTGCATCAGTAGCGTAGCGTGGGTGGGGCCACAGGGGCAGTTGCCCTGGGTGCAAAATTCTTAGGGTCCCAAAATTTCAAAAAAAGTAGTACAATAAATAAAAAAGAATAATAAATAAAAATAGCGGGCCCTCCAATGTTTGAACATTCTACACAGTAGATGCTCCCAGCCCATTTGCCAGTGAAGGGGGAGCCACAGCAATGCGCTGCCCACACGGGGACACTCTCAACCTGCTCACCAGCAGTGGGGGAGCTGTAACAGCACATCATCCACCCAGGAATGGTCCCAGCTCACTCACTGGCAGTGGAGAAGCTGCAGTGGCACAATGCCCGTCCGGGGCACCCCTTGCCACCCATGCTGGGGAAAGAAGGCACTCTGGCTGCCCAGAGCTGTAGCCCTCACTGCTTCCAGCTCCTTTGGCTCTTGCGTGAGGAAAGTAGGATTCTTGGGGAGTGGAGCCGAGCCGTCCCCCGCAGCTCTTCACTGCCTTTGCATCTCTGGCTTGACAAGGCAGTGGTTCCACCTCCTCCACCACTGCCTCGGCTCCCCTCATGCACACAAAGGAAGCCGAGGAGGGAAGCAGCAGTGCTGCTTGCTGTGCCTGGCTGCCGAGCCGGGAAAGTATAAATAAAGTATGTGGCCTTGTAGCAGTTAGGGAAAGTTTTCTTTTGTGTAGGCCTAGAAACCCCACCACACAGAGACACAAGGTAGGGGGTTCTGTCTCACGAAAGAATCTGTGGCCTTTATTTTACCTTTCTGAGTAAAAAAAAGCATGAAGTGGGGCAGAGAGGGTGGGAAGAGAGCTTGACTGAAGTTACAAATTCAATATTTTCTCTAAGTCCCCTGGAGAGGCCACAATATAAGCCATGTAAAAGAGATGTGTTTTCAATGAACATAAATAAAGTACTGCTCTTTAAAAAAGGTTTAGACTAGAACTAGAAGGGGGAAAAATATTTCCCTGAATATTCTACAGCAGATAGCTCAGGCTGGTTCAGCCTGAAACTAAATTGTAACGAGTCCCTCTCACTAGAAAAGCTGTTGCCCTCACAGGGCAACAGCTTTGTTTCCCTGAACAACATTCACCAATCAAATCCCAAGGGGAGAAAGATCTTAAGTTATTAATTGTTGACAGGAAGGGGGAATGAGATCAATGTGTGTAACTGCATCGATCCACTCCTCACTCCGTAGCTACATGGGGAACGGGATTTTTTCCCTCTTTGCAAATCAGGCCCTCACAAAGGGAGACACCTCCCCTCCTATCAGCTTTGGAAATGTTTGGAAGGAAGACTTCAATCACAGGCTATAATTGAAAGACACTTCCTAGGGAGTAAACACTTTTGAATAACATGGGACTTACAGCCGAGTAGACCCATTTGTTAAACAGAGTAGGTAAATAAAGCACAGTGGAGTCATACTGTGCTGGTTAAGAGGTTAAAAAGTTTATTTAGGAACTACATACTTGAGAGTAAAGGGGAGAGATAGAAATAGGTCCTCGCTATCTGACTACATCTTAGAGAAAAAGAGGGCCAGGAGAGAGAAGAAGCAGGATAATGCCCCGTTTAGCCCAATAGGAGCCAAGACAAGGAAATGACCTTTAGGAAACAAGAGAGATGCTGCCCTCACTATCCTAAGAGATTCTCCCTGTTGCCCCCTGTATGGAAGGCTCTTCTTCCCTTCTTCCTTTTTGTACACCAGACATTGCAATTTCCAATGCCATTTAGGACTGCTTCAATAGCCTTTCGGGGGTCTCTCTTTTTCTGAGTAAAATGGCAAACTTTAACCTACTCTGCTCTTTCAAAAACAATCCCGCCTGCCCCTGAATCCTATTCTACACCATGTCTGTCCCAGGGCACCAGAGAACATCCCCATGAGCAATGTGTCATAGGAGTGATATGCACTGAGAGCCAAGCTACAAGTGATGCCTGACACAGGTTGGACACTTGTCAGCTTCCCTCCAGTTTTGATGGGAAATGTAGGCATCCTGGTCTTGCAGCTGTAAGGGAGAGCCACGCTGTAAAACCAGGATGCCTACATTTCCCATCAAAACTTGAGGTAAGCTGACAAGTGTCCAACCTGTGTCAGGCGTCACTTGTAGCTTGGCTCTCAGTAAGTAAACGAAGGCACCAGAAACAAAGTTGGTTTGGAAAAGTAAGGATCTGAAGGGCAAACTTTGTCCAGGTACAGTTGGAAAGTACAAGATGCAAAAACCTTGCTGAAGGTAATCAGGTTTGCCTCTCATCTTGTTGGGAGTGGGAGTGGAGAGTGCCTTCAAGTCATAGTTGACTTATGATGACCCCTGGTGGGTTTTTCATGGCACAAGATTAACAGAGGTGGTTTGCTATTGCTTGTCTCCTCTACCTTGGTCTTCATTGGAGGTCTTCCATTCAAGTACTAACCAAGGCCAACCCTGCTTAGTTTCTGAGATCTGACAAGATCAGGCTCACCTGGGCTGTCCAGGTCAAGGCCTCTCATCTTATTAGCCATACTTTATATTACTCTGAATTCCAGAAAGCAAGAAAACTGGGATATAATTTTAATAAATTAGTAAATAGTAAACATACCCAAGAGGGGAAAAAAACCTTGCTATTCTGCATGAATACACTAGTCCCAAGCACCAATAGTTTTGAAATAATTCACACTGGTTTTAGTCAGATTTGCATGTATGTTTCAGATTGCTGCCCTAATTAAAAGACCAATTCCATTGTAGTTATTTTTATTTAATTATAGTCTTTAGGTGGTGTTGCTAAAAATGTAAGCCTGTTTTCCCTCCCTAAATAAAGAACGACAATGGGAAGTCTTCCTGCTCTGTCTTGTACAAGAAAACCTCCTGTAGGTGTAAAGTTAACTGTAGTTTGAAAGAAATTCATCAGGGACTCTTCCTGACATGGAGAGGCAGGAAGGGATAGTCAAGTACAGATGCCATTTTTGTTTCTTTTTAGCTTCGTTCACGTTCATTGTGAGAGTTTTCATCCCACCTAACATCTTTCCTATGTTCCCCCATCTTGTTTCTTTTTCTTCATGGCATTTTAAAGACATTTGTGGCACATTAATGGCATGCATTCATTCTGCACCATATTTACACCATCTACATGCAGGAAGAAGTGTCAGTTTTAATGTACATCATACTATTCCTTCTCAGGCCATTGAGGAGAAAGGTCTAAATATGCTTTGGATGGCACAGAAAGTTAACAGTGAAGTGATAATTTTGTTGTTGTTGAAGCCTAAGGTTGCCAGCCCAGTGCTGGCAACTGTACAAAACCAAAGGAGGCCCGTCCAGTACAGAAAACAGTGTATAAAATGGTACAACCACAACTGGAAGGAAAAACACACATACAATTAATAATATAAATATCAAATAGCTATATTTAAAGAGCAAAAGTGACTGGTGCTCTCATAAATATTTATAAACATTTAAATATATAAGAACCGTATGTTTCAAAAATAGAAAACAATTTCATAAATAGAAGACAAGATCCAAATTCATATGGGTAATGGCCATATAACAAGATAAATCCTAGTCTCTTTAAATATTAAAATCCAGTAGTTTTCTTTTTTCTTTTTTCTTTTTCTTGCTGAAGAACAACACTTGGATGCAAGTCAAAAATTGACAGGTAGGTGCTGCAACCTTTTGAAAGGCTTGAATAATTTTTCTTTTTTCTTTCTGTGTTTCTAGGTGGAGCCATGCAAATGGGGGAAGGACCCAAAGATCCCCCCTTCTCAGTAAGTGGCCGACTATATAATTTAAACTTGTTTCATGAGCTAACACTTCCTCAGGGGCCAGATATATACGCTTCCACCAGACATAAACCACATTCACCAGAAAGTGAAATTGAAAAGCATCCTCTTGGAACACTGCAGACTCTGGCCGTGCACCAGAGTTGCACTGGAAGTGACGTCTCAGAGTCAGAAGAATACCTACCCCCACCATTTCCCCCTTGCTGCTCTACTGAGAGGTGATAAGCAGCCAGGGCTGCTGGCAAGAGGTCTCTCATCACAGCCGAGACCTGGCAGCCCTAAACAGTAGCTCAAAAATTCCCAACCTACTTAAAATGATAAGCATTGATTGCAAATCCTTTAATCCTATTGATCCGTCTAGAAATGGAGTGAAGCTCTTCTATGATTCAGAAGATTTGCAAAGGGCAGTCAGTGTACAAGGCTGATGTTATCCTCTGAAGAATTGGCAGCATCAGCCCTACTAGGGCAGGTGGCAGGAATAGTGTGGGTTATGTGCTATAAAGTAAGGAAAATTGGTGAGAACCAGGAGGCATCTATTGACAGGAGTGTTTCCTCAAACCAGCCTCTAGTGATTTGGGGGGGGGAATCCCCTTAGGGCCAAGCTACACATGACGAATGACACTTGAACGACAAGTGTATTTCTCCCTGGTCACTTGCCCTCCACTCAATCCAGTTGCCGTTCAAGTGTCATTCGTCATGTGTAGCTTGGCCCTCAGTCTGGGTTCTATCAATAGCTCCTCTGGGCACTAAATCTTGGATCTGTTACAGTCAGCCTCACCTACCTCACAGGGTGATTGTCATGATGATAATAATAACAAAATTCGTAAATGCTCTGAGTGGGCGTTTAGTTGTCCTGAAAGTAGACATGGGCACGAACTGCATTATGAACCAAAAAAACCCACGAACCGCCCAATTTTCCATTCGCGATCCAGCGGTTCATGAGCGTCCATGGCCAATGAACCAGCATTCGTTAGAGGCATGGTTTGGTGCGTTTTTCCATGGTTCATGAAGCCAGACAGTCAGGCACCATCAATCAATTCCCTTGGAAATGGAGCCAGGGGAATGCCTGAACTCTGTTAGCACTCCTGTCGCCCTGTAAACCTGAATGGAAGCCCAGCACACCTTGATCGGCAGGTCTTCCTTCCAACCATGGAGCTGCAAAGTGGTTACAACCTGGGAGAACACACCCAGAGGAGGGAGGGGGTGTTCTGTAGCCATGGGCACTCCAATCTCATCCCTGCAAACCCTGATAGGCAGCTCTGATGGCCAACCACAGACCTCCTGTGTTACTCAATGGGACCTCAGCTTATAAAAAGCACTGGGCTCCCAGGCTGGGTTTCACTTTCAGCAAGCAGTGGAGTGTGACAGAGCTGTTGCTTGCTACTCGCTAGCCTTTGGGGAGAGAGACAGAGAGAGTTAAATTGGAGCTCAGATCCCTATTGCAATCTTGACCAAACTAGGATAATGGTTGGAGGACAGCTTGTTAAACACTCCCCGGGAATATGGGCTCTCGAATTCCAATGGGGGCCATTCTGACGCCCATGAACCACGAACCTCTAACCGGTTTGGCAACGGGAAAAGTTCATTGTGGTTCACTGGTTCGGGTTCGCCATTGGCACTGAACCACGAACCACCGGTTCATTAAATTTTTCCAGTTCGTGCCCATGTCTACCTGAAGGGCGGTATATAAGTCGAATGTTACTATAAAGCAAATCATATTTTCTATAAAGCACACCATATTGGCTGAGATTTGTAAATTGTTGGCAGCCTGCAGGGCATTAGATTGTGTCTTCCTAGACTGCATTGGGTAGGTACTTCTGTGTCATCCAATCCTTTATCTTCAGAACTATTTCATACACTTCTTCAGACGTTCGTCTACATCTTTCTTCCAACAGCACTGACTTTTCTGCCTTTTTGAAAGACTGAGGGGTTTTTTGGTGTGTGGAAAAAAAATTAGGAAATAAGCTACTAGTAGGAACTCTCCAGAGTTGGATTTTTTTATTTCCCCAACTTTCACAAGTTAAAATATGTGTCCCTTGCCGAGCCTTTCTTGGCCACACTTCATTCCTTAGTAGGCCTATCCAACGGTTAGAAACTCCTGAAAAATTGGGTTTGTAATGGAAATGCTGACAGCTGACTCTTAACTGTAGCAGTGTTGCCCAGTGCTGCTATAATATAGTTGTCTCTAAATGCTTAATTCTGATGAAAAGTTGCTGCATTGTGACTTTACATCTATACAGCAGTCCACTTCATTGCTCTTGTTTATGGCCTTCATTATGGTAAGGAAAATGCCTGTTTCCCTGGAGAGTTTTGGATAGGGGCTTCTTCACTCCACACTGTTGCTGTACAGCCTCACATGTAAGAGTTTTATAAAGCCTAAACTGACAACAGTAAAGAGACAACATTGTCACAAAAGTTTAGGAAAGCTAGATAGTGAAGCAAACTCCAATCAATACCACAACATAGGTAGCTATGCTCAGTCAATAGCTTGGAGGAGATAACTGAGGCTATAATGTGGGCATGCTGTTTGCACTCACAGGAGCTGCTTTTTTCTCTTCTATGCAATGAGGAATGCTCTGTACATAAATTTAGAATGCCCTGCACAGTGCACATAAAGTTTCTCTGTGTTCAAGATATGGAAGTCTCTGAACATGAAAATGACTAGGAAATGGATTTTGGCTCTCTTGGGGATTTAGCTCTTGGGGATATACCCAATTTGGTTGAGTCTCTGGATGCTTTGGGAATTTTCAGGTTAGGCTGTGGGCACCATTATGCTTCGAGGGACTGGGGCCAACCACAAAACACTGGCATGTTGGGACATTCCAAGCCATGGGGACTGTGGGAGCAGCTGTTTCTGAATGAATGTGCCCTGCAGACCAAAAGGTGATGCTTCCAGAATTATTCTAAGGGGAGGAAAATCCCAGGATTGACTCTTTGCTCCAGAGAATAAGAGAGTAACCAGCCCCACCCCGCCATGCCCACTGATGTGAACCATGGTGTCCGGTTGGGCTCTACATTGTGCATCACAATGGATGCATGTCCAAATCATTGACCACCCAGTGATGAATGCATGATGCAAGCAGGTGTGCATCTGTCCTTTTGGTCTTTCCTTTTGCAATAGCTGTCCCCTCTTGTTTGAAAAGGGCTTTTGAAGGGTGAACAGATGGATGAGTTGGAGGCAGCTTTCAGATTCCCCCCCCCCATTCGTTTATCGAGCTATTACATTATAATAAAAATAACAAATGGCAATGTTTTCTTTAAATATTTCTGCCTTGCTTTTCTTCCCACTAGGACTGAAAGTGGCTTTCAAAGCAGATCTAAAATAATTTAGAAAAAGAATGAAACACACATGCATGCGTGCATGCACGTGCGCACACACGCACACACACACACCCCACTACAGCTACTAATAGCAATACTAGTAAAACAGTACAGCAAGCTCCCGAACAGCCCTATAGTTAAATGGGAAGAATATAGGTGGGGTTGTATGAAATATACTCAGATGTAGGAAGGTATGAAAACACATGGATTGTTGCATAAGGTGAGCTAATATCTGCCATTTTTAAAACCTCTCAAAGCAATTAATTCCTTAGTTCAATATAGAATATCGTTTTTTTAAAAAAAAATCACAACGGCAGACACTGTTTTGACAGAAGGTAATACTTTCTATATTTTGCTGTTTGAACGAAAATGAGGAAATAAAAAAAAAATTCTATATTATTTTGGAAAAATCCCCAATGCATAATATTGCTATTTAGAATCATTTCTAAGATTTGTAACTACTTCCGCCACACTTTCCTGCATTATTAAATTATAGTCTTTGAGAGGCTGGTTTTTTGTATGCTGTTGGTGTGTTGGCATGTTTCTGTGTGTGAGAGAGTGAGTATTTATGTCATTTCAAGGACACACAGCAAAGTGCAATTGCTATTAATGACAGTAAACAACAGAGGTGGATAAATATGCTTTTAGCGGATGAACAGCTTAAGATTAAAAAAGCGAAACTTTCAAAGTGAATAGAAAACAGCAGAGGAAGGGCAAAGTCAAAGCTATAATCATGCTGTATGTGATTAAAACATAAATGGATTTTTTCCTCTCCTTGTTCTGGAATGTTCTCTTTGGTATCATTGGGTTCATTCGTGTTTTGGGGCAGCAAGCTTCTGTTGAAGTTGATAGTAAAATTTCCAGAGGCTCTTGAGTCAAATTTCTTGAGCTTTCCTGAAATACTGTCAGGACTAAGAACTGTGCTACCACATTGATGACAACGAGGCTGAGAAGTCCTAGTTCCACGTTGTCGTTGCTGACTACTGACTCTCCTGATCACGAGATGCAACTGGTATGATGAGGGGCAGACAGCCCTATAAGGTCTCTGTCGCCACCCCTCCAGGGTTCCTCACATGCCTGGGAAAGCCCCGCTGCCCCCCCTCCTCTGCAGTGGCAAATCCTGGCTCCCAGCCAAGCAGCTATTGCCACGTTTTTGTTGTAATAGGGGTGACTCTGAAGGCCTGGACCCTAGGAGACACAATTTTTCCCCTTGCTCTAGAACCAGACTGTATATATGTGTGATATTTCTTTGTCTAAGCTTGACATTTCTCACTGACACCTTCTCATTCTGTGGGTTGCTCTCTCTCTCCTAGTAGTCTTGCAAGAAGAAAGATGGTTCTAAAAAGCTGTCTGTGCAAGCATGCCTTGCTCTCATACTCCCACTCACATGGCGTTGATTAGCTGGACATGTATAATAGGGAATAGTGTTATTTAGGTTAAGTTTATGTTTGTTTCTTCTGTTACTGCAAAAAAACGTGAATCAGCTTAAATAAAAGTAACTTCTTCTGTTTCAATATACTGAAGCGTGTTTCACCCTATGTGATTCCACACTTTCCTGAGGGTGCAAATTTACTACATTAACAACTATCCCCAACAACTCTCAATTCTATCCTAAGGATTCATTCCTGGAAGTAAGCCCAGAAGACTAAAGCAGGCCTTACTTCTAAGTAGACCTTCTTAGGATTGCTCCATCTATTATCCACTTCCCACCATGCAGAGGACTAAATATTGTCAGAATCAGATCAGAATTTCCTTTAGGGTAATTTGCTTCTGCGTAGCTTTGGTGGGATGTTCCCCCACATCCATGGGTTGCCACCAAATGTCACCTGGATCGAATCCCGCATTTGCTATTTAACCAAAGTGGATTTTTAAAAACATTTTGAAGAAGATAAGCAACATTTCTCCCTGAGTTTGGGGGCTTTGTTCATTCCAATTCGAGACAGTCATATCATTGTATCCATTGTCTGTTACATTCTTTTGATTCAGAGCTTTTGGAAATCTTACAAATGATGCAAATTGCTTAATACAATGTAAAATGTTGTTAGGCAACTATTTGGCTAACAGTGAAGAAAGATCTTCCTCAGACTGAAATAAGTTTGTCCCTATTTTGGACTCAAATGGGTTGCAGTGGTGTCACCCTGCCTAGAATCACACTGTAATTGCTTTAGTTTTCTCAAAACTCTTCCAGCTACCCTTGAAATTCCTTGGGCATTTTGTCAAAGTACAGCAGTATTTGAGTTCAGCGGCACTCGAGTCCTGCAGTTCTACTGCAAAACAACACAGCTACATTCTAAAACTTTTTCAAAGTAGCAGTTTTGGAATGAGTTTCCAAGAACATTTCTCCGGAGGTCCACTTGATGGAACACAAGCAAGAGCATCCCCCCAGCCCATTTTTTTTTCTTTCATAACTCAGGGTGACTCTCAATGAGTTTCTGTTTGCTGTTTCTAGCATTGTTAAGAAAAATTATCTTAATTCCTCTTTACTCAGTTCCTCCCTGAAACAGAGTGATCCATTTCTTCTGTTTTGAACAAGAATACATTTGAAAAGAGGATGGGCAGGGAGGGAGGATGATACAAAATTTCAGAATAATACGGTGCAAAACCAAATTATTCAAAAAGGCTTTTGTATTGTAGGGAGGAATTCTCAGATGCTTCGCTAATGAGTTAAAGACTGTAGACTTCGACACTATGTTGTCTTATGTACCAGCTGTTGTTTTAAATATGTGCTCCTATGAGCTACTTGTGCTTCATGTGGTTTTAATGTCAGCCCTAGAATTGCTTATGTTCTGTTTCAACATTTCTTCAATTCTGTATTGGATTCTTACTAATGCTTTCTCTTTGTAAAATTGTGTTTATTTACTCTATGGTATTGTTTATGGATATGTCATTGAAATTAACTGTATTAATCTTACACTGTGTAATCCACCTTGAGTGTCAGCAAGAAAGGTGGACTATAAATGACATCAAATAAATAAATAGATAAATAGATAAATAGATAAATAGATAAATTTTGTTCTGTAGATGTTCAGAGGCAGGTAACATTTTCCCAAACCTTCCTATCATGACTGCAAGGGCTGAAGTTTCAAAAGGGTGCAGTGATTTCTGTACAAAAAAGAAATCAAGTGAAACAAAAGAGAAACCCCCTTTTAAAAGAGAAGAGGAATCGATGTCTATATCTAAACAAAAGTGAATGGTGGGTGGGGAAGAAACCCTCTTCCACATAACACTGCTAATTTTTTTGATCGCTGGATTTTATTGTCGGTTTTTAAACTGTTTGGCTATGGGCTTTTTAAAAAGTCCTTATATGCTTCTTTGAGCATCTTTAGGTTGGAAAAGCAACCGACATGCATAATAAGTGAAAGAGACAGCTCTACGGAGTGAGAATTAGAGCTCTGGACACTTTTGCTATGACTGTGAAAGTGGAGGGCAGTTGATTAGCTTCTCTTTTTCCCCATATCCATAAATTGAGACTAATGATAATTACTTTTTTTTTGACGTGCTTTGAAATCAATGGGTTCATGTCTCATGCTCACTAAGTAATATTGGGCATTTCCCCCCTCCCCCCGTATAGCTCAGAAATCTAAGCTCACTAGACCATATAATAAATAATAGCAGCATTCCGCCCAGCATAAATATGGATGATGACGACTGTGCACAGATTAAAGTCATGAATGTTGATCTTGAGGTCGGTGTCACCTAGCACCAAGCGATTTCATCTAGTTTGCCGAACAACAGTAGGAGATGAAGAGCAACTTGGCTCCTTCAGCAACTTCAGAGGAAAACAAATATTTCAGTGACGAAGTCCATATGTTGCCACACAAGTGGACAGCTCAGTTCAGGAGTCCTTCCAAATTCCTCCCCAGTTTTAATTCTATCTGGACTATGGCAATTCAATCCAAGTGGTCCATGTCATAGAATGCAACTAGATGCATATCGGTTTCAATGTATTTTCTATTGATATGTCTTGGATTTGTTGATGGATCATATTCATTGGACGCTAAATTGGTGATATACTGAGATGGATCCTAGAGATTTGTGGCAGGAATGGTGGTGCTCCTCATCCCATACATGATACCTTCCCTGGAGTCAAGAGATACTTGTGCACAAGAGAAAGTGCACCTTGTAGGGTTACCAGTTCACCTTACCCTCCCAGTGGGAGAGTGGGTACCTCGCACTCACCATCTCTGCTTCACATGAACACATTCCCATGCTTGCGTGATGACATCATTTTCTGCGATGTCATTTCCAGGTGACATCATCTTGCAGGCCCAAATCAGCCTGCGGTGAAGCGCAGGAGTGCTCTCGGGGTGGCATGATGATGTCACTCCCAGGAAGTGACGCCATCACTCTGCCCTAGGGGTGTGCCCAGGTGGCCTGTTCCTGCGTCTTTCTCCCCGCAGGCCAGGTGAGTGGTGGTGAAGGGTGGAAGGTGAAAGCGGAGGATCTCTCCTGCTTTCACCACCATTATCATAACAAAGCCACAGGAACCAACGCATTATCATTATAGAAGTATGGATTACAAAAAGTATGAAAAGCATATAAATTACACAACAAAATGTATATTGTATCAAAGTATGCAGACATACAAAATGAAGTTCATAGAAGTTTTTTTCCAGGTGCCATCACTACAATGTGGGCAAAACTAAAAGAACACTTAACATAAATGATGCATTTTTAAAGGATTTCCATATTCCAACCCCCCCCCCCCCTTACTAAGGATAATACTTCTTTCTGACAGAGAAAACGATCCTAAGCAGGTCTATTCATTTACTTCATTTATACCCTGCATTTCTCCCTAGGGGGAACCCAGGGAGCTTACATCATTCTCCTTTCTCCCATCTTATCAACACAACAATCCTGTGAGGTAGGTTAAGCTGTGAGTGGGTGATGGCCTAAGGTCTCTTAACAAGCTTTCAGGAGAGGGTAGGGATAAGAAGTTGGGTCTTTCAGATCCAACTCGTTCAACATTCCAGCCACCACACCATGCTGCCTTACTCCTAGGAAAGCGTTCTTAGGAGTCCACGGTAAATCTCCCATTGATGCAAACTTAAGCAAAGCGCAAAAAAAAAAAAAAACCGTAAAAGCATTATGGAACTCAAGGCCATGAAAGTCTCCATAAAAAAAATTATTGCTACTCTTCCATAAATTCATGTGAAGATTATTTTTAGGCCTTGAATACTTTACATTTATTAATAAATATTTTATGAGGCTCCACCACAGCTGCTGTTTAAATGAGCAATAAACCTGAATAATAATTAATCTAAGGCACATATAAAAGAAAAAGAAAAGAACTACAAATCCAAGTGTGTAAGAGAGAGAGAGAGAGAAGGGGAAGAGAAGGGGAAATGCAAGCATAGCATAAGATATAAGCGTTAAAACCTCTGCTGAGGTACCAAAAATCGACAATAACCATTAAAGTTACTTGAGAAGATTGACAAGGAACACAGAAGCCTTCAACACCCTGTTTTTTTTACTGCCACTATCCTTATTTTTATTAAAATTTGAATGAAATGTTAATATGCATTCTTTCATAACTGAATAATTTTAAGGGGCAAGAAAAAAATAGGAGGTGTCAGCATCATACATGAGCCCTTCAGCAGACACCTTGTCAAGAGAACTTCCAACAATAACACCAGAGAGGTATCTTTTTTTTTTAAGAGTTGACATCAACCATCCCATTTTTCGTTCTTGGAATGGAAGCTGGGCGTTTGACAAGGTAACATGATTGCAGTCGTATTTTCCTGTCTTCTTCTGAGCTTATCAGAAAGATACAGTGACTCTGAGCTCTGTAGTACTAACAGGAACTGACAAAAACCATCCTGTGAGTGAATGGATGCTCTCTCTCTCTTTTCCTTGATGTAGAAAGTGATCAATGAGCAGATGGACATGTCAGACCGTTCTCCAGGGGTCGTTTCCTGAAGATGACATGACTAGGGAAAAAATCATTCCTGGATCGTATTTCTTAATATGTTCCTTTCTGGTGGGGGAGGTGTGCATTTCTGCATCCAGGTGCTTTTGGTAGTTATGTCCTCGAACTGGTTCATAGAATAAATACAGTGGATATAGATAGCAGTTTAACCACTCATATTACAAGTGGTTACTAGTTGATATAAGAGCAAGGTTTGGGTCCAGTAATACCTTAAAGACCAATTCGATTTCCAGGATATGAACTTCTGAGAGTCAGGGCTCCTCTTGTCAGATATCTTGCACTTCTGCTAGAGACAGCTACCCTCCTGAAACTAGTTTATATAAATATTTTTTCCCTATTTGCAGTGACTTTTTGTTCCTGTTAAGCATCTTATACCTTTGAATTGTTGATCAGCAATACTTTCAATGTATTTAGATCCAGAGGAGTTAGCCGTGTTAGTCTGTAGTAGCAAAATCAAAAAGAGTCCAGTAGCACCTTTAAGACTAACCAACTTTATTGTAGCATAAGCTTTCGAGAATCACAGTTCCACAGTGCATCTGATGAAGAGAACTGTGATTCTCGAAAGCTTATGCTACAATAAAGTTGGTTAGTCTTAAAGGTGCTACTGGACTCTTTGATTTCAATGTATTTACTTCTTCACCTTTAGATGAATTCATCTTTACAATATTGTAAAATATCTACAACAAACAGTGCAATAAAATGCAGATCACAAAATTAGAAGATGAGCTAGAAAAAGTGCTGCCTGGTGACTTGATACCACTTGACTTTCTTTCTTTCTTTCTTTCTTTCTTTCTTTCTTTCTTTCTTTCTTTCTTTCTTTCTTTCTTTCTTTCTTTCTTTCTTTCTTTCTTTCTTTCTTTCTTTCTTTCTTCCTTCCTTCCTTCCTTCCTTCCTTCCTTCCTTCCTTCCTTCCTTCCTTCCTTCCTTCCTTCCTTCCTTCCACCTAGGACTGGCTACTTGCTTCCTTCCTTCCACCTAGGACTGGCTACAAACAGGAGAGAATCATCACACGGGGTCAAAGGCCGGCCAAGAGCGCTCCCACATTCACTAAGGGCTGGATTGGGCCTTGCTGGGCATGATTCTCCCACAAATGGGTCTGCTGTGGGTGCAGGAGTGCATGGCATGGCTTGGGGGCATGCAGCATGGCTCAGGGGTGTGCACTGCCACTCAAGGGGGTGTGCCCCAAGGAGCACCCCCCCAACCAGCCAAGTAAGTGGGCATGGGGGGCGGGTCAGAATGGTAACCCTATCCATGCAACTGGGCCCAGCCTGGCAGCGGGCTCTGTACAACTGGGCCATCGTTTTCCCTGGTAGTGGCTGCCAGGGGGAGTGAAGAAGAAAAAGCTGAACAAATGGGAGAGATAGAAGTAGGGTGGCTGGTGGGTGGGAAGAAGAGAAGCAAGAAAAGGGGAGAGGCCATGGTTGCTTTCAGGGAAGGAAAAGAGGAAATAGTATAGAAAGGGAAAATGAGATACTCATCTTTATAATTCCTTGCAGGTCTCCCCCTTGTCCTTTCCTAAAAAATTAAGGCTTTGTTTTTATGTGCTTTTTATTGCTAATTTTAGGACATTGGTGATCTTATCCTGTTAACATGTGTTTTACTTCCAGTTTTAAAACAATTGATTGCATTTTTATTTAACTTTCTGTGTTGGTTTATTGTTATTTATTACCTATCTTGTAAGCTTCTATGTATATAGTTATATAGAAGGTTATAACTGTCTAAAGTATATAATTAAAATAAATGACATCATCATTAGAGCCAATGTGGTGTAGTAGTTAGAGTATTGGAGTAGGAGCTGGGAGAAGCAGGTTCAAATCCCCACTCTGCATGAAGATTTCTGGGTGACCATGGACTCGTCGTCACACACACACAGCCTACCCTGTCTCACAAGGTTGTTGTAGGAATAAAATACAGAGGAGAATTATATAAGCTATCTTGGGTCCCCATGGGGAAGAAAGGTAGGGTGGCTTTTTATTTATTTATTTATGTATTTATTTATTTAACTTCTATCCTGCCCTCCCTGCAAGGGGGCTCAGGGTGGGTTACAACTGTAAAATATAATTTACATTAAAAACTTCAATAAAACCACAGAATTAAAACCACCCCCAAACAGCAACCTTACACCCCATCCCTGCCAATAATGCACAAAGGGGTGGGCAAAAAGGAGGCCAGACAGGCGTTTCAGTCAGCTGTAACTCATATTGGGGGCCAGATGATCCTACGGCCCTCTGACGGGAGGCTGGTTGGGACGCTCTCCGATGACTATTGGACCAGACTCAACCTTTCCAAACATATGCTGGGATCCAAGAATTCCTGTTTTCTTCCGACATTTAGCTTTCATTGAGGAAAGACGCTATCAGTGCTAGCTTTATACAGGTTTGTAAAACAAATGAAAGGCTGACTTTTTTAACATGAGGTCTTCATTCCCTTGGGCTATAAATCACCTACTACTAACACTAAATTAACTATTTTTTTCCTTACAAAAATGTAAAAGTAACTGAGAAAGTGTGTGACTGAGGAACATGATAATTACCTTCCTCCCTGTTTTTCTGCTTCAGTCTTTGAGGTAACGAAGCAAATCTTGGCAGTTCATTAAATTGTGTGTGTGTGTGGGGGGGGGCTTGGCTGCAGCTCACTGTCTTGAATTCAGATTGGAATTCTGAAAGAAACCCTAATGAGGAATTCTTTTTTTTTTAATGAATAAATTAAAGAAGCAAAGGGCTCAAAGACTGCTCTCAGCAAGCAGATATTTTACAGGCTAAGGGTCATGTGTAACTGACTTCACTTTCCCGCACAAAATGCCATCCGAAAATAGTTGACAAGGGTTAAAAAAAAATGTAGACAATATACAAAACTCAGGCCTGGTCTAAGCAATTTGAGCAGAGTGAGTGGATAGACTGTATCCCTTCAGAGGTCATGTTGGAGATACCTTTTGATGCAAATATCTCTGCAATAATTAAAAACACATCGACAAGAGGAAAAAGTAACTAAGTGCAATCCTGAGGGCTATGGAGGCAGGCGGGTGCTGGCATAACAGTGGTGCTGCTGGTCTATTCCCTTAAGGCACAGGCCAGTGATAGTGGGGCCACACATGCCAAGACAATGCCAGCATCCCCAGCTAGCATTGTGTTGTGCCTAGAAAATGTAACAGGGACACGATTGTGAGGCCATGACGAACGGGGTGAACAACCAACTACGGGGCAGCAGCCACTGGGACCCAGCCCCAGAAAAAGGTGAGCCGAGGAAGGGGAGGGCAAGACAACAGCAAGACACATTTGTGGCACACAACCCACACCCTAAAAGGATCCCCCCCCAAACAGGATGGAGGCAGCAGCACAAAAAGAACGCTGGGAGCAACCTCAATCAGGCAGGCCCTGAATTGTGGCATTCTGCACCAACTGGAGTCTCCGAATGAACTTAGAGGGGAGACCTATGTACAGCGCATTACAGTAATCAAGTCTCAATGTTACTATGACATGGATTCAGGGGGCCAGATCAGCTGGGTCAGCTGTGCTAGGGTAGGGGGCCAGTTTCAGGCTACACAGAGTTTGTAGAAAGCATTTTTTGCAGCTGCCTTAACTTGCCAGCTCAGTTGGCAAAGAGATTTATACCATAGCTACAAATAGCAGAAGGGTATGCAGAGATATCACAAAAAGGTAATTATGAAAGAATGAACTTGATACCGAAAGTCACTGTTTCTATTTAAAAGTTTATGTACACTGTTCAGATTCAGCCAACAGTGGTGTGCTTAGTAGTGATCTGGCATCAGGTGAAGATTTTCTTGTAGCTTAATACTTTTGATTGCTTTGATTAGTTTTTCAATTATTTTTTGCCTTGTGTTTCTTGTTTTATTTCAGCTTTCTTTCGGCATTCATTCCTTTAAATGACTCTGCCTTTTAATTGTTATCTTTAACATATTTTTTTCTGTATTGGCTTTAGGCATTTAAATGATTATTTATTTGATTTTAAGAAGCTAGTAAACTTGTTTAATTAGATATTATCTTATTGATGACTATCGAAGCTACCTTAGAAATAATTTGGCTAAGAACCTGAAAGATAAATAAACCTGCAGGTACAAAAAAAAAATGAGTCTACTGGAACACCAAAGAACTGACTATTTAAAGATGAATGGACTTAAAGTGGTGCCGCTCCTCAGGACAAAATGTTTGAAGCCAACAATCAGTGTTCCAATATAATTATAACAACATTGCCACCCTAGTCAGAATGAACAGACATTCACAAGGCTTGGAACTAAGGGTGACTTCATTAACATAACATCAACCAAACTGCAGCAAGGACTGACTAGCAGTACAGGTCAACCCCTGGAATCCCACCTGGACCTCCGCTTTGACCTGTCAGGGCAAACCCCTCTGCCCCAGGTGCGAGCCATCCATGTGCATGGCTGGGACCCAGCTGGCTAGGCAATCTGGTTCCCCACTTTCAAGCTCCAAAAGCCTCAGCCGTACAGCAGTGAGAGAAGAACTTGCACCTGGAGTTCCCCCAGGTGGTCTGCCCTTACAGCTGGCTGCTATCATAAACATTCCTTCTTGGAAGATCCCATTTCCCCACCAATGGGGAAGTGCCAAGGGTGCTTACCGGCCTGCCCCCATTCCCAAACTCTATCCTGCCCATGACACCCTAATAGGCACCACCGCTGCCAATTACTCCAACCACTGCAAATAGTACAAGGTAGGCAAAAATCCCTCACCTTTTCCCGGATTCCAATTTGGGAAGAAGGGGGAAAAAACTCCTACCTGGCTCTGGTAACAGCAGCTGGCTAATCTTACACTAATACAGGGTGAGGTGGGTGCACCGAGCAAGCAAAGCAACTGCAGCTGGGTGAGTGGAGCAGCCTAACTAGGCTGCTGGCTCTGTTCCCCAGCTGAAGATCCAGATGATTAGGAATGGGGCTGCCTCCTCCTCCTTCCAGGGAGGCAAAGTACGCCCCCTGGCTTGAACAGCTATGCTGTCTGCCTTGAATGCCACATTAACAATATTTGATTTATCTTCTGCCCTTCCGGACAACTTAACACCCACTCAGAGTGGTTTACAAAGTATGTTATTATTATATGATCTGATCCTTTTAACTGGAGATGCTGAGGGTTGAATTTAAGACCTTCTGCATGCCAAGAAGATGTTCTCCCACTGAGCCATGCCCCCTCCCAAAGCATAATAGTGGTCAGGGGTAATTTTGTAAAAAAAGAGCTGGAGGAACTCATTAGCATAACATATTAGCATAACTCATTAGCATATGCCACGCCCCTTGACATCACCAGAAATGTGTCATTAGCATAACTGATTTGCATATGCCTCCCTGGCGTCACCTATCCTGGCTGCTTTGGACCCAATCCTGGCCACTCAGGGCTGAAAAAGGGCCCAAAATGGTCAGGATTGGGCCGCTGCTGAACAGGAGAGTGATCCACCACTCGTCAGAGGCCCGATCCAGGCCATTTTGGTCCCAATTCAGGACGAAACAGGCCCCAAATGGCTGAGAGTCAGGTGGGTGGGGCCACCTGACATGTGACCTCTTTGGGGAACTGCCGGAACTGCGTTCCTGTGTGTTCCCCCTCAAAATGAGCCCTGATAGTGGTAAAGCATAGTTCTTTGAAATTCATCTGCAAAATTACACAGTTAATTCCTGGTGTATCAGGAGCAGAGCATAGAATTGGAACCCTATGTGAAGCTTGTAAAAAATAGTGCTTTTGATACTTCCAATAGGGATTAGGATCTTACAAATGTATCATGTTTCATTTCTTTATTGTCTTGACAGCGTTGTTGCAGCTTTTCTTCCTGTTTACTTTGTTTTCACCTTTCTAGTTTTAAAAAAATCTATATCCATTTTGTACTTTAGCTATACTCATTTGAGACTACTATGTTGGATGTTTTTTGTTTGGATGCTTCTTGCTTCAGTACAAGGCAGTGCAGTACAAGGCACTGGATATACATTGCATTTCTGTTACTCTCAAACTCTATAGTTTTGACTTCCTAGATATGCCGGCCCCCAGAATTATCAGGGGCCCCGGTTGTGGTCTTCGTGGAGAGGCAAGTGGGTTACATGGCAGCTGCCTTTTTTGAATGCTGGTGGGGATACCAACAGCCTCTGTGGGGTAGCCCACACTGCCACTGACCCAAGCCAAGGACAGCCAATTAGAACGGGCTGGCCTGCGTGGTGAGTGGTGGAGGAGAGGCTTTGTACCTGGGAGGCATGGTCTCCTCTCAGGTCTGCCGCCAGCCCTCATTATGGGAAACTCAACTCCACCCCTCGGCACTGGAGTCCCCAATCTTGTCGAGCCTTTGGGAAGTTTTTAATCTTGAGAACAGGTATAAAATGGTTACTAAGGTAAGTGGATGGTGTGTCCCATTTCAAAATGGCTGCCCTGAGGGCTGGCTCCAGTCACAAAATGTTGGCAGGTTCTAAACCAAGTGTCTTTCTGCAATGGAGTCAGATGTTTCCAAATGTGTGTTCCCTCAGACATAAAGCTGATGCTTCTTGGAACCTTCTAAAGCTTCTCCTGGGCCAATGAAACTGAGGAAATCCAGAATGAGTTCATTGCTTTGGAGAAGGAGGAGATAGGCACTATGAGTACCAACACTGGAGAATATTAGATCATTCAATCTTCTTAAGAAATCATTTTATTTGGAATGACATCTTTCTATAAACAGAACAAAACAATATTCATGGTGCAACCAACACAGCCATGTGAAACTATTAGCCTTGATCCAAAACATAAAATAATTGAATCGATAAAAAAATATTGTACTTGTGTATGCAGTGTAAACAATCTCAGATCACTTCACAAACAACAGCAAGTAGGCGCTGATCATTGTGATAAATTAATGAAATGTGTTCAGAATTTCAGACTTTCAGTCTTTCCCATTTAATGGGCTGCTGGGCAGTTATTTACAAGACCACTGAGGTAACAAATTCAATATCTTGTAATACTAAATGGAAGTGAAATGATTTCTGCTATTAAAGCCATTCATGACAAATTGCTACACGTAGGCACTTTTGCTCAATGGTGGATAAATGATAAACTCGGTAATATTACCTCAAGTGTGCAACAGTAAATGGTCAAACAGAGTTTCACAAACAAGATGCTTCAGATACTAAAGCAATTGCTATTGAATGCTTATTCGAAGGATTTTTTTTCTCACCAGGGTACATGCACAGATGCACGGCAATGAAGAAGAGTCCTTCTGAGTTAAGCTCTGGGATGGTTTCCTAGCTCAATTTAAGATGTTCTTAGACACTAACAGCTAAGAAAGACAAATGTCAATGAAACCAATGGATGTCATGCAAGTCAGAGAGGGACATGGGATATACTTATTAACTGGTAAATGGCAGAACCCATGAAATGAAAGAACTGGGTTTGATTTTCGTGGTAGAAAGTTAAAAAAACAAAAAGAAAATAAGAACCATTTCAGAAAAAGGTGCAGTAAATTTGGCATATTACTATGAAATGTAATGTTGTCTTTGGAAGAATAACCCGGAAGCAATCCAATGCTCTTTTATCAGCAGAGAATCAAATGTATTAGTCAGATGAGCATGATTTTTGCAGTTAGAAACATGGGAACGAGGATTACTTTCATTTCCAGGGGTTGTGGCTTAGTTGGAGAGCATCCACTTTACGTGTAGAGGGTCTCCAGTTCAATCCATGATGTCTCCAGTTAAAAAGATCAGGCTGAAGGTGATGTGAAAGACTTGAAACCCCAAAGAGCCACCAGCAGTCTGAGTCAGTAGAAGGTAGTTTCATATAATCCACTTCAAACCTATTGGATGGCCAATGTTAAATAAACAAATCTGTAAATAAATAATTCCCTCAGTCATTCCAGGGCAGGTCATCAACCATCCAGGCTCTTCTTTCACCCAGATGGGGAGTGATAGAGATAGGAGCCCAAGCAGAGATGCAATACCAGGCTTACAGCTCATGTCCCAGCTATTAACCTACACCAGTTTTCCAGTGAACTTAATCCTTTGCAGGCTTCTGGCCCAGTTAAGCCCTGGCTAGATGACTCCCAAGAGCCATCTTCAGAGTAGGTGGTGTTCTTTCCCTCGAGCTGGGCAGGGGCTCTTGCTGGATCAACAGGTTCATAAGGCTGTAGCTTCTGACTCAAGTAAGTCCTGGCTTCTAAAGAGATCGTCTTCATCATGGTCCTTGAAACAGAATGATTCCCACTCTTTTCATCCAAACATCTTCTCAAATCTCATCTCCATCACACTGGTGGTCATTAAGTCAGTAGGAGTAGATGCTGGTATCTCCCCTAAGGACTAGTATGTCCCAACTTCCCTTCACTACTAATTTAAGAAGTCATTCAATCATAGACACCCTCCACCTTCACATGTTACCACAGCAACACAAAAGCTACAGTTGTGTTGCTTCATCCCATCTGATGTCCTAGGTCACTGTTGGGCCTTACAACCTGATAGGGTTGGGAAATTCCTGGAGATTTGGGACTGGTTCCTGTGGAGGGAACTCAGGGGGATATAATTACATAGAGACCACCCTATAAAGCAGCCATTTTCTCTTGGGGACCTGACTTCTGTTTTCTGGAGATTTCTGGAGATCTTCAGGTCCCACCTGGAGGCTGGAAAACCTAATGCCAGGCAATAGCAAAAACCTATTTTGATTGATTGATTGGTTGGTTGGTTGGTTGGTTGGTTGGTTGGTTGGTTGGTTGGTTGGTTGGTTGGTTGGTTGAGTGAGTGAGTGAGTGAGTGATTTCTATTCCTCCCTCCCCGCAAGCAGGCTCAGGGCGGATCACAACCCATTACTTACGCGATTTAGTCTGTCCACAGAATGCTTTACTTATAAAAGAGTATGGTATACTAGTTAGAGTGTTGAACTAGGATCTAGAAGACCCTGGTTCAAATGCCCACTCTGCCATGGAAGCTCAAGTCCAATCACTCTCCCTCAGCCTAACCTACCTTGCTGGATTGTTGTGTTGATAAAATGCAGGAAGCTACTTTGGATCCTGAACAGGGAAAAAAACATTGTATAGGGAGCTCTGACTAGAGAAAGCTCATACCCTGGAAATCTAATTGGTCTCTAAGGTGTTACTGGACCCGAATCTTGCTTTTGTACTACAGACCAAGATGGCCAACTATGGTATTCCCCATTACAATGCATGGATGTGAAAATTAGACAGTGAAGAAAGCTGACAGGAAGAAAATTGATTCATTTGAAATGTAGTGCTGAAGGAAAGTTCTGCGGATAGCATGGACAGCCAAAAAGACAAATAAGCGGGCACTAGATCAAATCAAGCCTGAATTCTCCCTAGAAACTAAAATGACAAAGCTGAGGCTATTGTACTTTGATCACATCATGAGAAGACAAGGGCCCTTTTCACACTGCTTACCTGCTGCCACAACAATGCAAAATATCACGCAAAAAACGCGGAACATCGTGTTTTCTATCGCGAGATTTGCTGATGTCGCACAAATCTTGCGTGAGAAAATGCGATGTTCTGCGGGTTTTGCCCAATATTTCGCATCGTTGCGGCAGCAGGTAAGCAGCGTGAAAAGGGCCAAGATTATCTGGAAAAGTCAATAATGCTAGGAAAAATAGAAGGCAGTAGGAAAAGAGGAAGACCTAAAATGAGATGGCTTGACTTAGTAAAAGAGGCCATGTCCTCCAATTGGCAGAATCTAAGTAAATCCATTAATGATAGGATGTTTTGGAGGTATTTCATTCATAGGGTCGCAATAGGTCAGAGGTGACTCGGCAGCACATAACACTCACACCAAGATGGCTGCCCACCTGAAACATAAATAAATGAAGATCACTGGCATCTTGGACAAATCTCTCTCTCTGAGCCTTGCTATGAGGATGAAATGGAGACAAGAAGAGCCATGTTGTATACCATCTGGAGCTCCTGTTTTTGGGGGGGGGGGTAAAAAAAGGTTAGTCTGTTATATATTGGGCTAGCTTCAGGTAAAGCAAGGCTCCTCAGATCTGAAATCCTATTGGGTAGTAAATTAGCAGCAGCCAATTGATCCTCCAGGACACGGGCCAATTGCTGCTTTGGTAAATATGATGTGTTGTATTCAGTGCATGCAAATGAAGGATCCTAGTTGCATGTGTGCTTATTGGTGGGTTACTGAAAAGGGGCGTATTTTGGGTGCATATATCTGGCTCCTTCGGGAGTGCGAGTTAGTTAGGTTTGGCAATAAAGACTTTCTTATGAACTGAAATTACTGTCTGGCTGAAATCACTATGGGCCAAGTCCCAGAACTTAATACAGTCTACCCAGCTGTGTGGAACGAAGTCAGAGAAGAGCAGCTCCTGCATGACTGCAATCACACAAACAGCCTCTAGGCACAAACTGAGGAGGGGGAATCTTGATTTTTTTTTGAGGTGTGATTTTCCTTTAGAAAACATTTCAGCGAATTCAAAAGCCAGTCTCTACTTAGCACTTCCCTTGATTACCAATTTGACGCTGTGCCTGTTAATTTATACCTTGCTGTCGTATTCAGGCTCGGCTTTCTCCTGGTAATTAGAGCCAATACAAAATCTTTACTGCTACCACTTCAGTCACACCAATCTTCCACATACACAATTTCCTCTTACTTAACTCGCAAATGACATTCATTTGTAGCTTTTGCAGGATGTTTGGGAATGGAAAGGGAGTGAGCGGATATCAAAAAGGTATTCTTCCCCTCTCCGCCCATCGAACTGCAAAGGAAAGGCAAAGCAGAGTAAATGCTTTCATTGTTTTATAAAAGAGGCGGAGGTGGGGGGGAAGGCATCAGAGAGCTCTCGAGGAATACGCTATTGAGATGAAAATGAGTCTGCAATGGAAACGGAATGAGAAATAGGATTTGCCCTCAGTGGAACATGAGAAACCTATCAACTGTGCACCTAAACGACAGTGGCCCCATCATACCAATTCCCCATGACTAAATAAAATAAAGATAGGAGGGACAGGAGAGTAAAGCAAAGAGAGGGATGGGAAATGAGGCTGTGAGATGAGAAAGGCCTGTTTCTGCAAAGGTCAAGGAAGACTATTAGTCTTGACTAAGCTAATGCAGCAATATAATTTGCAACCTTTTCAAGCAGGCTTTTGCTGGCTCATTTTGAACATTGGCCCTGAGCCGCAGCTATCTAAGTAGACAGAGTGGGCTTTAAAAGTTCATCGACCTTGCTATTGCCTGTTAGCAAACAGGTGCTCCTATAGAAATACACTTGAGCGTTTCTCGATGATCGCTGAGGCCATTGTGCCACGTGCATCAACACACAGGGCTGTGCAAGAAGTGAACCACCGCAAGCCAAAATGGTTTCAGGTGGGTAGCCATGTTGCTCTGCAGTAGAAGACCAAGATTTGAGTCCAGTGGTACTTTAAAGACCCACAAGATTTCAAGGCTATAAGCTCTCAAAAGTCAAAGCTCCCTTTGCCACAAGTCGTTGCAGTGGCACCTCACAGACAATCCAACACAGAGTTAGTGAGGTTGTCCATCAACTGCAGTGGGCTTAGACTGAAGTAAACCTGTGCAGAGTTGCACAGGTCAAAATTCAAAATGATAATTCCTAAGTCATTCTCCTAGGTCTGTGTACATTTGAAGACAGTAGAGTAATGATGTTTTTTTTTGTTTCATTTTCCTTTGTCAACCTGCAAACCCGAGTTGATTAAAAAAACAACTCTGAATAAATTAAATGGAACAAGACAACTCATAGTGGATGCAGAGAACTCATAAATAGCCCTGATCCAAACAAGTTATTCGTTGCCCAACAACATATGCTAATATACATTGACAATTGACCAAATAGAATAAGTTTTGGACACTTTTAGACACATGGCGAAATGTGTAACTGCCGCCCAAAATGGCCGTCATGTGTCTAATTCCTCCTCCATCTGTAACAGCCAATATAATTTACCTGGGTCCTAGGTCAGCTGTTGAACTGGATATTTCTTCACCTACTCCCTGCTGGAGCCTGGAGAAAGTAAGGTTTGGGGAGAGGAGAAACCTCAAAGGAGTATAATACAATAGAGTCCACCCTCCAAAGAAGCCATTTTCTTCAAGGGGATTGATCTCTGTGGCCTGGAGATCAGTTCCAAGAGATCTCTAGCCACTACCTGGAGGTTGGCTACCCTTTGTGGTGTCAGATGGAGGATTTCATTGTTTCCATAGCACAAGGTTTGCTCTGTAAAAATATCACAACAGGCAAATCCATGCCTTGTATAATAAAATAAATGCTTTTTTTTAACACACAAGATTTACTGTTGTGGAGTTCAGAGAGAGACTTTTTTTTTACTTAAAATGTATTTAAAACATTTGTATGCTGCCTTTTCACCCAACTTAGCATTTGCAAGGTGGCAAGATACAAACACCTAGAATATAATTAAACATGTCCAAGCTTATTTTAGGAGTTTGTGTATTTGAGTGATGTTTAATGTACATGTGATGCTGTGCTTTTTGTGTGTGATGTTAAGTGTTTGGTTATTTGATCACTGCATTGTACATTTTTCATTGAAAGGATAGAAATAATAGAAATAAATAAATAAGTGACAATTGAAAAAAGCAATTAGTTGTGACCCTGGGCAGAGGAGGTGGGACTTTCTGAATTCCCTCGAAAGAGATTATGCTTGTATGTGTAATTTTCAGTGCCGTCCTAGAAAGAATTACACCCTTCTAAGCCCACTGAAGTCAATGAATTTAGAAGGCGGTAACTATGCTTTGGATTGCACTGTTAACCAGTACTTCCCAAACTGCTTCTGTAACATAGTTAACAATGAAAATGAAAAATAACAAGCAGCCACACATAAGCCTCTCAAAGACCAGAATTTCTTTGAAGCGGCCCCCTTAGGCTGAAGTATGCGGAATTAAATGATTCATTGGGTTTTGAATATGAAAACAAATGTCTTTGCCTGCAGAGAGGCTGAAAGACACAAACAAAACAACATGTACTTCTGGTATATTTATCTGAAATTGTTCATTGTGAATTCTTCCCCTTATTCAAGGATGATATAATCCTTAGCTATTAATTCTCTCTCCGCCCCCCAAGTTCATTAGTCTGAATATTGCTTGACACATCAACACAGGGAGACAAAGCCAAGAGCTGAAGCTACTTTCAAAGTTGTGCAATGGTCTGTGCACATTGATCACTGCATGTCTGAGGTAGCATCTGATTTAAGGGCTCTTCATGGGTTTTGATGTGCATGGCCCATTTAAAGTGTTAGTCAGGATGCTGAGTTAGGTGAACCACTGGTCTGATCCAGTGGGATGCCTCTTACGAAATTTTCCCCCTCAAAAGAGGAAGGCAAGATCATTGAAAATAGGCGTTTACAAACACTATCTCAAATATAGTCCACTTTCCGTTCTGTGTGAGTACACCTTTCGTATACTATTTGAACGGAATGTGCATGTCTGAAGTTCTGTTGCAGTATTATTACTTTGTTTTTCACAGTCAGGAATAGAGTTGCCAGCTCCAAGCTGGGAAATTCCTGGAGACCTGGGGGTGGGGGGTGAAACCTGGAGAAACCTGGAGAAAGTGGGGTTGGGGGAGGGAAAATACCCTGGCATGGCATAATTCCATAGAATCCACCCCCCCCCCAAAGTAGCCATTTTCTCCAGGTGAACTGATCTCTGTGGCCTGGAGACCAGTTGTAATTCCAGGAGATCTCCAGCCACTACCTGGAGGCTGGCAACCCTAGTCAGGAATCTTTTTAAAAAATAAAGAGAAGAAACCAGTGAACAAGTATTTATAGGCTTGAGAAATAAGGTTGCCTGGTCCCCTTACCCTCCTGGAAGGAGGGGGGACCGGGCAGTCACCTTCATGTTGCTCCAAGAGCGTTCCTTTCCTCTTCCAGGAAGTGACATCATTATGGAGGTATGGAAATGCATGTGCTTTGCAGAGAGTCAATCTGAGCCCCAAACGGGCCAGTTTGGGGCCTCAGTTGGCCCACTGCAAAGCATGGGAGAGCTCTTGGAGCAGTGCGATGACATCACTCCTGGGAGTGACATTGTCATGCTGCCCTGAGAGTGCTTCCAGGAATCCTGTTCCCCTGTGTTTCCTCCCCACCAGCCAGGTGACTGGTACAGAGGGTGATGGGTTGGAGCGGGAGATTCCTACTGGAAAACTTGGATTCCAATTCCCCACTCAGCCTTGAAACTCATGTACAGTCCAGTCCTGAACACAGTTATGATCTTCTAAGTCTACTGAAATCAATGCATTGGAGACTTTCAGTTTTGGTACTGCTAAAAGAGAAAGGAAGGGCCATTTCTGACCATCAAAAAGGCTGTGGCAGAGATTGTGGGACCCATATGGAGCTGAGTCTGCAGTGTGGAGGAGAATTGGGTAAAATCTAGCAAAAGAACTTGCTAGATCCAATCCAGCCTGGCCTGTCGTAGGCTAGGCTGGGGTGGCACAGGTCATGCTGTCAGGGTGTGTTGTGAGGCAGGCCTGGGTGTCAGCCCAAGCAGTGTGGCCCAAGTCCATTGCAAAGTCAGGGCACAAAGCCAAAAGCCGTACATAGTCTGGTCCAAGGGTAGGTCTGAATAGCAAGATCTGGAGATCTGAAGGTCAGTCACTGGTAGGTCCAAGGGCACAACATAGGCAGAGTCACGGAATGCTCCAGAGGGTCACAGGAAACAAGGCAGAGTCCAAATGGCAGGGAGATTCAAACTTGTTGCTTCCATGCCCATCAATTCCCCCTTGACTGGCTTTTATCACCCTGTGCTGAAAGGCCACGTTTGCAGCCAGGTGATTGGGAGTTCTCCTGCAGCTACTCATCGTTGCCATTAGCAGCTGGTGTCAGGCCAGGAGGTGTGCATTGTGTCATCTCTCCATTCTTCACCTCCATCTATGGTGCTCTAAGGGTGTGGGTGATCCTGGATGGCTGGAAATGACTGACTGGGCTTCACCTGTTTCATCAGGGCTGGATGATGTCAGTAGCTCTGTCTCAGCTGCTGGCTGTGAATGCTTTTTTTTTTTGAAAAATTTTTTATTGGGTTAGAACATTTTTATTTTTACATTACAATCAATTTTCCCCTAATTTTTCGTTTCTAACCCCCTCCCTTTCCCCCCCTTTTGTTGACTTCCAACAGCTTTCCCACCCTCTGTCCCTTTTCCCTTACTTCTATTAAATTCCTCTGTCTAAAACAGATATACATTTTCCATTATATTAAGCAGTGCATCATTAACTCCTTTAATTATTATACACCCAAACTATACGTCTTTAGATAAACAATTTATCCCATTTTCCAGTTTTGAATAATTCTATATAAACCTATAAAAATATATAAACCATAAAAATTTCCCACATTTAAATCAAACAATTTGATTTATTCTCTATATATTACTCATTTCAACTTTTTATGGTAATTCTATATAACTCCTCAGATACTCAACCAATTTAACTCTTCTATACATTCAGTTTGGTGCATATAAATCTTGTCAAAGAAAGAAAATATTATTAGTTAGTCAATCCTCATGTTTAAACCTTATCATTAATTATTCTCTATCAGTTGACCTATACATATCTATATATATCTCAATCAATTAATCTAACTGCTTATAAATTCACATTTCTCTTCCTCCCCCGGTAAAGTCACCCCTCTCTTTTATACTTTTATTATATTTCAGTAGTTCTCAAACTGCCACAGTTTTCCTCCCACCTCCCATTTCTTCTCCAGGTATTGTTTCAGCTTCTCCCAGTCTGTGTTGAACTGCCCTGAGTCCAGATCTCTCAGTTTTCTTGTCATCTTGTCCATTTCAGCCATATACAGCAATTTGTAGATCCAATCTTCAATAGTTGGTACTTCTTGTACTTTCCATTTCTGCGCATACAAAAGTCTAGCTGCTGCAGTCATATAAAAAATCAACGTCCTATGATGGGCTGGAATTCCCTCCATTCCCAAGTTTAGCAGCAGGAGTTCTGGGTTCTTATTTATTTGAAACTGTAAAATTTCACTCATTTCTCTTATTATTTCCCCCCAGAACTGCCTAGCTACCTCACACGACCACCACATATGATAGAGGGAGCCCTCATGTTTCTTACATTTCCAGCATTTATTAGAAGTATTCAAATTCCCTAGCGCAATCTTCTTTGGTGTCATGTACCAACGATAGATCATTTTGAAAATGTTCTCTTTAATATTGATACACGTCGTTGTCTTCATTGTAGTTTTCCACAAGTATTCCCATGCCTCCATTGTTATTTCTTTATTGAAATTTATAGCCCATTTCACCATCTGTGTTTTAACTATCTCATCCTCAGTATACCATTTCAGCAATACTTGGTATACCTTGGATATTCTTTTCTTGTCTTCTTTAAGAAGGGTCTGCTCTAGTTCCGAGTTCTCTGTTCGTATGCCCCCTTTTGCAAAGTCTGAGTTGTATAAGTCTCTAATCTGTCTATACTGAAACCAATCATAGTTAGGTGATAGTTCCTCTTGCGTCTTTATTCTAAGTTTAGATACTTCAATCTTAGTTATTTCTTTGTACGTTAAACGTTGTTGTTCATTATCCACAGCTCTCGGATCTATCACCTCATATGGAACCACCCACAAGGGGGTTCCTTCTTGTAGGTAAGTTCTATACTTCTTCCAGATTGTAAATAGACTTCTCCTTACAAAATGATGCAGGAACATCGAGTTGACCTTTACTTTGTCATGCCATAGGTATGCGTGCCATCCAAAAATTTTTTTATATCCCTCTAGGGCTAATAGTTTCTTATTCTTTAATGTCATCCACTCTTTTAGCCAAACTAGGCAGATTGCATCATGGTAAAGTCTCAGATTGGGCAGTTGCATTCCGCCTCTCTCCTTTGCATCTTGTAAAACTTTTACTTTCACTCGAGGCTTCTTGCCTGCCCAAACAAAATCTGATATTTTCCTCTGCCATTTTTCAAATTGTTTAGAGTCTCTGATGATTGGTATTGTCTGTAACAAAAACATTACTCTTGGTAACACATTCATCTTAACTGCTGCAATCCTGCCCAACCATGACAGGTTCAATCTATTCCATTTGATCAAGTCTCTCTCTATCTGAGTCCATAATTTTTCATAATTATTCTTGAACAAATCTATATTTTTTGCAGTCAGCTCAACTCCCAAGTATTTCACCTTACTAGTTACTTCACAATCCGTTGTTTCCATTAACAATTGTTGTTTCTGCTTAGTCATGTTTTTGCATAATATCTTTGACTTCTTTTTGTTAATGAAGAAACCTGCCAAATCTCCAAACTCCTTGATCTTGTCTATCACTTTTGGCATGTTCTCCAGTGGGTCTTCTACAATTAACATTATGTCGTCTGCAAATGCTCTGACCTTATATGAATAGTCCTTTATTTTTATTCCTCGTATTTCCTCATCTTGTCGAATTTGTATCATCAGAATCTCCAATACTAAAATGAACAACAATGGAGATAACGGGCAACCTTGTCTTGTTCCTTTACTAATCGTCAATTTTTTGGTCAATTCATCATTCACTACAATTGCTGCAATCTGGTCTCTATAGATTTCCTTAATTGCTCTGACGAATCTTTCTCCCAATTGTAGCTTTTCCATAGTGGCAAACATAAAGTCCCAGTTTAAATTGTCAAACGCTTTTTCAGCGTCTACAAAGAAGAAACCAACCTCTTTGTCACAACGCTTGTCGTAGTATTCAATAGCATTGATCACTGTCCTTAAGTTGTCTCTTATTTGTCTGTCTGGCAAAAAGCCTGCTTGTTCCTCCTCTATGACTTCCGAGAGCCACCCCTTCAATCTCTCCGCCAATATCTTCGCAAAAATTTTATAGTCATTATTGAGTAGTGATATAGGCCTATAATTTTTCACGCTAGTCAGATCTTGGCCCTCTTTTGGGATCAATGATATATTCGCTTCACTCCAAGTGTCTGGGATTCTTTGATCCCTAAAAACTCCGTTCATCACCTCTTTTAGGAATGGTGCCAGTTCATTGGCCATTGTCTTATAAAATTTAGCCGTAAGTCCATCTGGCCCTGGCGCCTTTCCTAGATTTGCGGATTGTATTGCCATATTTATTTCCTCATCAGTTACTTCACTGTTCAGCTTATTTCTCCAAGCTTCCGAGATCTCTGGAAGTTTGGTTTTCTCCAAATATGATGCTATTGATTCTTTGTTTACTTCTTTTTTATTATACAGCTTAGCGTAAAATTTATAAAAGGCTCTGCTAATGGTAGTCTGCTCCAAATACGTTTTGTTTTCTTCACAAATTTTATTTATTATTTTCTTTTCCCTTTTCTTCTTTAATTGCCATGCCAAATATTTCCCAGGTTTATTAGCACCCTCAAAAGCTTTTTGATTCAGTCTTTTAAGGTTCCACTCCAATTCTTTGTTACTCATTGCTGTTAACTGTTCTTGAAGAATTTTGATTTCCTGATGTATTTTCTTTTTCCCTGGTCTCTTTTTTAACTGTACTTCTTTGGCCTTTATTTTCTCCTCAATCTCTTGTCTTTTCTCCTCTTTCTTTTTCCTTGCTCTACCATTTAAGTCCATTAGTATGCCCCTTACAACCGCCTTGTACGCGTCCCAAACTTTACTGGTTGGTACTTCTTTATTCACGTTGTATTGTATAAAAAACTTAGTCTCTCTTCTCAGTGTTTCCATATTCTCACTTTCCTGTAACAGGTCCTCATTTATTCTCCAGGCTTTCCTTTTTCTCCTTTTTCCAAATTTCCACATAATTGGGTTGTGATCTGAGCCTACCATCGGCATTATTTCTACCTCCTTAGTCCATAGCGCTAAGTCCTTTGAGGCCCAGATCATATCAATTCTTGATAATGTAAGATGCCTTGCAGAATAAAAAGTAAACTGTTTGGTTTTAGGATATTCTCTCCTCCATACGTCTTCGAGAGTCTCTTGTTGAATCAACTCAAAAAAAAGCTTTGGCAATAGTCCTCTTTTCTTTTGTGCTTTTGTAGTCTTTTTGTCTAATTCCAAATCTGTCACTCCATTGAAATCTCCAGCAAGAATTATCTGGTCATATACAAGATCGTCTAGATGCTTCCTTAAGTCCTCAAAGAAGCTTTCCTTTGCACCGTTAGGTGCATAAAGTCCGACTACCAACACTCTCTTTAAGTTCCAATTACATTCCACTGCTACAAATCTAGCTTCCACATCTCTCATAACAAATTTTGGCTGCAGCTCCTCTTTTATATACAACACCACTCCTCTTTTTTTCTTGTTGGAAGCCGCTACAAATTCTTTGCCCAATTTTCCAGATTTTAAATATTTTACATCCTGTTTTCTAATGTGGGTCTCCTGCAAACAAACAATATCACATTTTTGTTTTAGTAGCCAATGAAAAATATTTTTTCTCTTATTCGGTGAGTTTAGTCCATTTACATTCCAAGATAATACTTTACACTCCATATTCATGGTTTTGTTGGTAAGTCTTTTTCATTGTCCTTAATAAATCTCTCCATCTCCCGCTCAGATCTGATGCGTTTTTTTGCCCCTCCAAACTCAAAGGACACTCCTTCCGGTAACTCCCATCTGTATCTGATATTCATGTCCTTCAAAGTCTGAATTAGCACTCTATATTTTTTCCTGTCCAATAACACTGATCTGGGCAGTTCCTTCATTATAATAATCGTCTTGCCATCAATCTCCAATGGATCTTGAAATTGTTTGGTCACAATCCTCTCTTTCATATTTCTAGTTGTAAACTGCACAATCACATCCCTTGGTAGTTTCCTCTGGGTTGCAATTCTCGAGTTCACACGATACGCCACATCTAGGATAGCCACAATTTCCTCCTCCTCCTTCCCCAGGTAATCAGCCAACACCTCAGTCATCTGTTCTTGCGCTGACTTCCCTTCCACTTCTGGCAGACCGCGAAAACGAAGCTGCTTCTCCATGTGTTTAGTTTCTGCAACTGACATCCTCCCCTTCACCAGCCTCATCTCTGTTTGTTGCGTGTCTATTAAATTCTCCATCGCGTCTTCTACTGTTTTAACTCTCTGCTGCGTTCCTTGTAATTCACTGCTAATCGTTTCCACACCTTTTTTCACTTCTGACAGCTCCGACTTTACTGTCTGTGTAACTTCCTTGACCTCTTTAATAAGCTCCAATTTCGTGTCCTTAAGTTCTTTCATCATGTCTATAAGTTTTTTGTCCAAGTTTTCTATTGCCGATTGCCACTCTTTTTTCGACATCGTGGGGCTTGCTTTAGCTCGCTCCCACGAATCTGCTCTCTTCCTCAGCTCCGTGGCGTATAATTAAACGTTTTCCTTTTTTTTAAATGTCCCAATCTTTACCAAAATTAATTTTTTATATCCAAAATGTCGGGCGTCTTTTCTCTATGGTTTCTCTATGTTATTATAATCCAAGATGGCCTACTTCCTCTTCCGCTGAAGCCACGACCCTTCCACTTTCAAAGATGGCGATTCCCCACTTCCTGTCCTTTGGCAAGGGCCGCTTCCCTCCAGCCACTCTATTGTTGTTACGCACTTCCTGTCTCCCGTCTTCCCACAGCAGGTCTCGCGATGGTGTCTTTTTCCCACAGCTCCAAAACCACAGGTATTCAAAACAATAGTCCGATTTTTGTAATAACTTCTTTAAACTTAGTCTCTTTTAAAATACAACTCCTGCCGAGTCTTCACCTCCTTTTCGCTAGTCTGTTGCAGTTTAAAAGTCTACTTTCTTTCCTCTCTGTTTTTGTCAATCTGTCCCGTTTCAAGAGATAGCGATCTTTACCTTCTCTCCAGCTTTCTCGGGTTGTAATCGCTGTTTCGATCTTAAATTCTCCTCTCGACTTCCCTCCCCGATCGAAGCTTGGGTATGTAGGTCTTGTGCCAGCCGAATTGGCCCCAAAATTGCCGCAGAGATTATAGCCGACCCGTCGCAAGGTGGGACCTCAAGGATCGGGGGGGAGACTCCTTGTATAGAGCCCCCCCTCGTCCGAGATCTAACTCACCCTAGGGTCTTGAGCGTTCTTTGCCTGCTCCCCGCCTGAGAGCAGTCGGCCGCGGGTTATTTTCACCCCTCCGGCCGGTTAAAACGGCAATCCTGTCAGCTCCACAAATGGAGCTGCGTTAGACCTCCATGAATCCCAAACCGGAAGTCCGCTGGCTGTGAATGCTGATCAGCCTGCAGCATCTTTTCCTGCTTGACAGCTTCTGCTGATTCAGAGCTGGCTACACAGGGCTCCTCTTTTCCTGAGAAGTCTTCGCTATCACTGAGCGCTGGCTGACCCATGACTGGCTGACCCATGACAATGACCTAGAAGGCTGTAACTCTTCTGAGATCCAGAGTAGTGTAGTGGTTAGAGTATTATGCTAAAGTCTGGGAGACCCAGATTTGAATCCCTACTGGGTGACTTTGGGCCACTCACTCACTCTCAGTTTCACCTACCTCACAGGGTTTTTGTGAGAATAAAATGGAGAGGAGAAACTATGGTAGGCACCTTGGGTCTACATTAGGGAGAAAGCTGGGGTATATATGGGTTAAATAAATAAAACTGAATTGAACCACTAGTGACCTTCATTCTTCAAGCAACCTGCATTTCTTATTATTGGCATTGTTTTTATTTGTATACTGTAAATGTGTTTCAAGTATGTAGCCAGTTACTAATCTCTCAGTTTAATCTACCTCTCAAGGTTGTTCTGAATATAAAATAGAGGAAGAGGAGGGGAGAATTGCTTTCAGCACCTTTAACTGCATGGTGCAAATGCAGGATAAAATTGGAATACAAAAAACAGGCACAGTGTTTTGTATATATAATGGAGACCTATTGTATAGCTTTGAATGTCAGAAGACGTAACAGGAAATCCTCTTCTCTTCCCTGATTGGCAAGTCCTTGCAATAGTGTCCTCTCATAAAAGAACAGATTCTCCCTTTTATTTGTATACTTTTGCCAGCTTTTTATTTGTCAATTGTGGCTTGTGGTTTCACCCATCACTTATCACTTCTACACTTCTGTCTCTTTCTGTTTTTACTTCTTCAGGGGTTGATTTCGCACGGCCCCTGCCACCTGCTCCAACCTGATAAATGACAGCTCAAATTGTAAATCCTGACCCAAGACTGGCCTTTCCTCAGGATATAAATGCTCCTGTTCAGATGTGTAATGATGCTTTAAGAAACATTCTGGATTCAGGTTGCCCCACTCCAACACTGTATTGTTCAAAAATCAAACCAATGACCGTGTACTGATGAATGAAAGACCATGGAAATGGATGGATGTAAAGCTGGGGCTGCATGAAAATGAATCTTTTTTCAGGTGTAAGACTGGAGACTATCCTAAAGATGCTGAGACAACAACACCTATTCCATTTAAAAATACCGATCTTGATTTGCCTTGGGCAAATCAGACATACAAATCTTAATTTCTATGACGCTTCCTATTTCCTTAAAGCCTATTGTGCCTTTAAATTTACTCAATTGTCAACAATACTTTTGCATTAATTGCATAAAAATGGCATCAAACAATAAAAATGCTATAAGAAACAAATGAATTAAAAACAGAACAACCTTAATGTGTGAAACGAGAAGACATTTGGAAATGGCCTATGATTCTGGAAGTTAAGATTGCAGTGGATATGTACATGGTTTGTACTTCCTCAAAAAAGTTCATGGAGCAGAAGGATGTGGAATGGAATACTGGATAAAAGCAAAACTACAGAATTAATGTGGAAGGGGCATACATCTGACTTAGAGATGGGCACGAACCTGGAAAATTTCAAACCGTGCAGTTTGTTGTTCATCGCATTTCACGAACCATGAACATTCACAAACTTGCCCTGGTTTGCAAATGGGAATGTTCAGTTCGTCATCACTTACAGGTCAGCAGAAGGTATGCAGAGAGCCCACCCCCCATTGCCTAGGAAACTGATTGACCGGCACCAGACTGTCTGCAGTGATGAACCGAAATACGAACCAAATGAATTGGGCTAAAATTCATCATGGTTCATGAGAAATGAGCTCCCACAAACTGCCGGTTTATGAACCATGGTTCACAATGAACTTTGGTTCATATTTTGCTTGGTGCCTGCCTCTAGTCTAACTGTATCTTATTTTATTGGCTCAGAGCATGGTTTACTGATATGTTCCAAAAGACAACTCTAGTCTCTAATACTACTTTCTACAATTGACTATGCTCCGGGACTGTTCAGGAACACCCAAAAGAACTAACCAAGATTATAAGGGAATTACCTACACACAAACAGATAGATACCCTAAGATCATGCTTCAGGTAGCCAGATTTGGTTGGATTGCTTCAAGGATCAGGAAATCCTTAGTGGCTAAGTGAATGGTTTTATTGTACCACCGAGAATTTTAATCTTATACTATTGTACTCTGAATGATTTTACTCATGTATTGTGAATGATTTTATTGATGTTTTACCTTCCTCTGTGGTACTTTTATTGGTGTCTTTGTCAATTGCTGGTCATTGACCATGAAAATAAACTACTACTACTACTACTACTACTACTACTACTACTACTACTACTACTACTACTACTACTACTACTACTACTACAAACAAGAACAAATCTATATGGACACACCACAGGAATCTCAACCGGGGACCTTTTATTTTCTGCCCAAAATATACAACCCTGGCAACCCAAGATGTCTCTGGCATAGGCACCAATGACTGTAGGGGTGTCTGGATATATGGACTCCATTATCAGACCCTGTACTGTCCATGCCCCTAGTAAAGTGCATGCCAAAACACAGTTTCTTAAAAAATACAGTCTACTATCTGGATAACACTATTTTGGCCACCATATGTGCTGAATTTCTTCACAAAAATCCCCTGCAAAGGTGGACTATAAGCCACTAGGAATACCAACTCTGACAGCACCACAGTTGAACTTGCTACTACCAAGCTCCGCCATTTTTGCCTCATTCTCAACTACTAAAAGATTTAATAATGACATATTCCTTCAGATCAATGGCACATTCATGGCAAACACATGGAACCACAACATGCCAACATTTTTATGGCTGACTTGGAGCAGTGCTTCCTTGCACCCAACTGTTAACACCCGTCTTGTACCTGAAATTCATTGATGACATTTCTGTTTTCTAGACACATGTGAAAGAAGAATCTGAGCCATCAGCAACTTCCACCCCACCATCAATCTCAATCCATGAATCACTTCACACAGGAAGTACATTTTCTCAACACCACCGTACAAATACATGATGGAAACATAAAAATAACCTGATAGTGGAAACCTACTGATTGCCAGACATATCTACATGCCTCCTAAACACACCGAGCAATCCAATGTCTACAGCACAGCTCTGTACTATAGCTGCATCTGCTCAAATCCAGAGATAGAATTACAGTTCCTATTGGATATAGTAAGAAAACAGGTCAGCAAAGCCAGAATGATACCAAGGTATAACCTACTACAAGAGATGACCAAACAAAACAACAACAGAACACCACTGGTAGTCACATACAGTTCCCAGCTCAAACCAGTTAAATGCACCATTAATTACCTGCAACTTATGCTGGACAATGATATTGCTCTCTCACAAGCATTGAGAGAGCAGTTTCTTGCTCACAGACAGCTCCTCCCCAACCTTAAACAACTCCTCATATACAATAAAGCACTTCCTAACATGGACACGGACTCTGGAACCAGGGCTTGCAATAAACCAAGATGCCAACTCTGTCCTCATATTTACTCTAATAACAACATCACTGGACCAAATAACACCTGTTATACCAACTCTGGTTCAAACATTTGTTCATCTTCCAATGTTATATATGCCATCAAGTGGCTTCCGGTGGAGTTCCGGATCCAGTTCAAGGTGTTCACTTTGGTGTTTAAAGCCCTCCATGGACTGGGACAGGCATACCTGCGGGACCGTGTCTCCCATTATGTCCCTTGCAGGGCGCTATGCTCTGCAGATAAACAACTCCTGTTGGTCCCCGGACTGAGGGACATCCAGCCAGCCTCCACCAGGGCCAGGGCTTTTTCTGCCCTGGCCCCAGCCTGGTGGAACACTCTCCCGCTGGAGATCCAGGCCCTGCGGGACTTATTACAGTTCCGCAGGGCCTGTAAACTGGAGATGTTCCACCAGGCCTTTGGTTGAGGACCAGTGGGGGACTCCCCCCTTATCCAATCTAAGATCACTACCTCTTCTATGATAGCCCTCGGTTATGCATTTTAACCACAGCTATGACCTATGCAGGTCTTTTATTAGTATCCAAAGTAGCCTATGTATAATGGCACCGGAGTATTTTAATATAAGTTTTTAAATCTGTTTTTAAAGTTGACTATTAATTTATTGTGTTTTAATGATGATGTGAGCCACCCTGAGCCCATTCTTGGGGAGGGCGGGATACAAGTCAAAATAAATAAATAAATAAATAATAAGTGTCAGCAGTGCCTTTCCTCTCTCTAGACTGGACAAACCGGTGAGCCTCTATGCAAAAGAATAGAAGGACATAGATCTGGCTTCAAAAATCACAACATTCAAAAACCAGTGGGTGAACATTTTAATCTTCCAGGGCACTCATTGCTGACCTAAAAGTTGCAGTTCTCAAACAGAGAAACTTCAAAGGGACATTACTATGCAAGACTGCTGAGACTGATTTTATTTACAGGTTTGGAACAATGGCACACACACAGCCCCTCCCATTTGAATTGGGATATAGGATTTTTCTTGCACTACAGATGCTAATTATCTGGGCTTTGCACTCTTGCTCTATCAAGCAAATTACAGCATGTATTATAGCTAGCTTCCTGATACTTGTATTTGCAATGCCCCCTGCCCCTCTGTCTGGATTATAAAGATTCCTTTCCCGCTCTTTATATGTGACTGAAAGAGCTTTGACTCTCAAAAGCTCATACTCTGAAAATCTAGTTGGTCTTGAAGGTGCAACTGGACTCTAATCCTGCTTTTCTACTGCAGACCAACACCTGGATTTTCATAGTATCTCTCCCTTCATACAGAAAATCTGTCACTGCAAATCACAGCACTTTATGTGTTTGTTTGGATAAGTATAGTTTGTCTTACAACATTGTTCTCACCTTCTCCAATTTATCCTCACCACAACAATCTTGTGAGGTAGGTTAGGTTGAGAAAAGTGACGGGCCTAAAGTCACCAAATAAAGTCTGTGGCAGGGTGGGAACTTGAACCTGGGTTTCCCAGATCCCATTATGTCACGCTAACAACTACACCAATCCTAAAAAAAAATGTATTCAACTGTAAAGTTTCAATACTTAAAGCTTCACTTTACGTCTAAATGACTTTGCATGGAAGACAGACCAATTAATATAACATTCTAAAATAATTATCAGTAATCCAGTTCTAATGAGAAACTGCATACAATACCTGTAAACAGAAACTTCTCAGTGGTGCAGTTGGGAGATCTGAAATCATAAGAATACAGAACAATTCTAAAAGCACTTTGAGAGAGAGAGAGAGCAGAACCACAAGTGACAAAAGGCACAGATTGGACACTTGTCAGCTTCCCTCAAGTTTTGGCGGGAAATGTAGGCAGCTTGGCGGAATGTTGGACAAGTGACAGTTGAAAAGTCCATTGGACAGCAGTCGGAGAGCCAAGCTGCAAGACCAGAATGCCTACATTTCCCATCAAAACTTGAGGGAAGCAGACAAGTGTCCAATCTGTGCCTTTTGTCACTTGTGGTTCTGCTCAGAGAGAGAGAGAGATGAGGGGGGCTGTGTGATGGGCTTAAAGGGCAACACATTACGCATATAAATGCTCCCCATGTTAAAAACAAACCCATAAAAAGAGCCCTCTAGGTAGAGGGGAGGTCTATTGCAATAGTTATTATAAGATATTAAAAGATCATTACTGTTCTGCGCAATTTCTTTTTGAATATATCCAAGATCAAACCTTTAAACCTTACTGTGAATCTTACTCTCTACTTAAATTTCTAATTCTACCCCCATTTAACTGGCCACATTCATACCTCAGGAAGTCTAACATCAGGGTTCTAAATGGTACCGTAACAGAGTGTTGGTGCTACACAGGGCTTTTTTTTCCTGGGAAAAGAGGTGGTGGAACTCAAGACTGCACCATGACATCACTTTGGGTCAGCTGGAACAAGGGGGGAGTTTTTTAAAGTTTAAATCGCCCTCGGCAAAAACGGTCTCATGGCTGGTGGCCCCGCCCCCTGATCTCCAGGCAAAGGGGAGTTTAGATTGCCCTCTGAGCCACTGGCTCAGAGGGCAATCTAAACTCCCCTCTGTCTGGAGATCAGGGGGTGGGGCCATTTTGAAGAGGTGCCGGAACTCCGTTCCACCTCGTTCCCGCTGAAAAAAAGCCCTGGTGCTACATACACGCCAAAAGAGTGCCACCAGACAGAGAATTTTTGTAACAGGTGCACTAGATTGTCATATGCCTGACAACTTTAAGCCAAACTGAAAACTTGTGGGTCTGCATGCTAATAACTACTAGTCCATTGATTATTATCACTATTGGCACACGTGTACAAGGCACCAGGTATGCGAGAGTTGGTACATGTGTTGTGTTGATTCTCCCAACGGATAAGGCTTTAGTGAGTTACGTCTTTTTACATCCCCTGGGACATATTTTTGACCTGGCTGCTGTGGTCCAAAGGTGTTGCAACTAAAGACCTCAGAAATTTTGCTATCTTCAAAGTTCTTCAGATGTTTCCCCCTCTAAATGCACTTTGAAATTTCTCTTTAGGTGGCAACTCTAGTCCCTTACCAACCCCAGTTACTCAAAAGTTTCCTCACCAGCCTCAGAATCCCATCAATATAGGACAGATGACACCATTAGGATTGTGTGCCAGGACATAAAGTTATAATTTTGGATCCAGGATTTTGGGCGGAAACTTCCACTGTAATTGCTGGGGTTGAGGTAGGACATCACCAGTTTGGGATTCAAATCCATTGGAGGGAGGAGTGGGGTCTCAAGCTTACTACTCTCTATTGATTCATATGGGGTGGAAATGGCACCAACCGCTGTTACGAGAACTGCTATTTTAAGGGGAAATTAGCAAGCAGTTTGGGTTAAGTTAATGCGGATCTTTACCAATGTATACCAGAGTTCAACTTCCAGATTGCTCATGCAATAAAGAGGAGGCAACTAATCAATACAAAATGTGTTTACTAAGATGTTGCATAAGCCTACAATAACACAAACATACAAGAGATATACAAGGGCTAAGAAATAAAGATTAGAAAAATAGAGCCGTTTGCATTTGCAAGTACCCACTAGAGATCGATGGAACGGGGTGATACTTCACCTGATCATGGTGAGAAGCAGAGATGGCAGCAGCGAAGCGGGGTGATATCCAATTCCTGCACTAGATACGCAGAGTGACGGGGGGGGGGGGTCAGGAGAGGAATGACATGCATCTCATGGTAGGCAGAGCCTGCTTAAGTACCCAAAAATGTACCCCGAGGCAGGAGCCTTCCAGGTGGTTCTCAGGAGGGTAAACAAAAGCTTGATGGCTCTATAACTACAGCTAATGGGCCACTTTAGGGTCTGAATGTACAATTGTGACACCTTAGGAAGAGGGGACAAAGGAGGGGAGGGGAGTGCCGGGTGGGTTGATCGGATCTGTCTGGAAGCTGGAGTTGTCTTGACGGGATCAGCCTGGAATGCGATGGCTGTATTGATATGCATCCATTCAGTGTTATGGACAGTTGGCACGTAGCCTCCATCTTCAGGGCAGCTTCCAGCGATATGCATATCAGGGTGAGGCTGGACTCCATGAACGTGACAGGAGCCTGGACTTGGAATGGCAGCCTCAGAGCAAACTGTCCATGGTGACTCTCTGCTGCCTGGGGACATGGCTTCTCCCCTGGCACTCATCGTGGGCTGGCTAGCAGGCTGCCCAATGGCAGGGACAGAGCCAGTGGCCGTCCTGTGAGGAGCTCCCTGTGGGAACTGACCAGGGGGTGCCTGGCCAGGCTCGCGGAGGGTCCTCCCAGATGGCACTGTGCTGCTAGTGGCATCATTCCGGGTCCATGTGGGGTTCATGTTCCAGGAGGCAGGAAACAGGTGTTGGTGACACAGTCCATAACAGCAGAGAGGCAGGGGGAAAGCATAGGCAATGCCGCCCCTAACAGAGTTCTTGGCAGAGTCTTGGAACAGCAAAGCAGGAAGCTGACATAGTCCATAGCAGACTCCATAATGGGGCGGGGCGGGGGGGTCACTGGCTACATCACTGGAGGTTTTTTAAAATCCTGTTTGCATCCTTTTAAATATAATATTACAATGACTGAGAGCTAAACGACATGAGGCGAATTACATGAGGATGTTCAAGTAAAGGGAGATGCAGTGTTAGCCGAGAAGCATAGTTTGAATTTTTCCTCTCTCTACAGAGCCAGCAAAGATCGTTCCACAGAGGGTTTATTAATAATTGACAGAGCCTTGGGGGAGGCAAAGAAGAAATTAACAAACCCTTTGAGGAGCAACCTTTACTGGGTCTGTAGAGAGAGGTGAAATTCAAACTACGCTTCGTCTTTGTATAATTCGTCCTTGTGTAATTCGTCTCATGTAGTTTGGCTCTGACATACAATTGAAAAAAAAATCTTTCCACTTAAAACTCTGTGCTTGCCATCTTTCCTTGTTGAGGTCTGTTGTTTCACAAAATAAAGAAGGCTTCCTGTGTCGAAAGCCTCCCTGCCCCATCCATTCTATAGCTAAAAGTACTTTATTTTATTTGAAAAAATAGGGTGTGTATGTGTGTGATTGCATGAGATGAACACATCATCCATTTGTTGTGAGACACACCTTCATGCTGGGCATCCACCATGGGGGGGGGGCTTATTACTATTACTAATATTATTTGAGGAGGAGGAGGAGACGGGGGCCTGGGATGTGGGCTAAGCTACATGATATGTTTGTTTGATATGTATCCAGGTTCACTGCTTTGATCAGAGTCATTCAAGAATGCTGCTACAGAAGCCATAGAATCTGATTTTGCTAAAGGGGCAGCACAGGTGGAGGAAGGTTCTGTTGCCTTTTCCTAATCCTAAAGAAGTAGGAAGTTATTCATATATTTCTGGAGCCATCTGACCACTTACAACTCAGCATGGACACTTCCAAAGAAATTCCTTCTCTGGGGTTTTCGGGATTTTTGTTCCTCACACCACTATTAAACAGTCCCCAGGTGCAATGATATTATTTTATATTGCATTTTTTCCACAGGTCTCCCTGTAAAAGTACTGCTTGTTCTACAATATAAATCCCTAACCCCAGAGAAGAGTTACAGTGCAATCCTAAACAGAGTTATTCCAGTCTAAACCCATTGACTTCAATGGGTTTAGACTGGAGTAATTCTTTTTAGGATTGCATGGTTAATCTCTCTCTACTTCTGCATTCCTGATTTCTGTTAAAAAAAATCTAGGAGCCATTTCAGGCTAGAGGTAAGATTAAGTGCTCTCTTCATATTATTGAATCTCTTGGAATACATTGTACAATGACTTTTAGAAATTAGGTAGTTAAAGGAACATTCTGCCTTGCCAGATTTTGCATCATGATAAATTTTTCTTTAAAAAGGTTGATCCACTGGGATCAATGGCAGTTATTATTGATGGAATTGGGAAGTTTTAAAAAATGCATGAGAGTCAGTGGGAGATCCAAGCTTAGGAGAGTAGGGAGAAAATACAGTTTGATGCCTGAATTTCCAATACTTAGTGTTTCCTCCCCTTGAAATCTTCAAATTTCTCTGAGAATTTTGCTAAAGGGCAAAGTTTAGTGGTGGTGACTCTAATATTCAACCAATATGGTTATATAAGACCTTTAAGAATTAAAAACTGCATGCTGTTAAGTGTCTATATTTCTGGAATCCAGTGCTTGTTTGCAAGCGATTCCTAAATATGGAATCAATACGTGCTTTGATTTAACTGTAAATTTTATTTTTGTTCTGTACTGAACGTATTAACACTGAGATAATAAAATCCAAAGCCATAACATTGTGAAACAATCACATTATCATCTGCATTATGATAAACAGTATGTAGAGCACCATATGAGCTATCAAATAACCTTTAGGAAGGAACAGTTCTCTCTCCTGTTTACCTCTCCCACTTTGGCTATTGCATTAGAAAATTAACACAACACCTGATCTTCCTGCTTTGGATTAGAAAGACTGCTACTATAGCCAATTATTCAGTGCTAATTCAGCCATATCCTTGGACATTTGCACATTTTGCTTCCAGCCAGTTGTTGTCTACCATTTATTATGACTTGGCTTAAAGGGAATTAGTAAGGGGCAGACACTTATCCATTCTACCATCATTTATGAATGCTGTCAGGCACAAGAGGGATAAGTTGCCTAAAGGGATGAACTGGCCATTTTCACATATGGACACCTGGAACAAAAACGTGTGCCAAGATTTACGTTAGCTTATCCTTGGCCGTTACCACACACTCTTATAGGGACAGCCCACTCACGGAACGCTGGTGGCTTTTCTTTAGGAATCCAGATGTCTCCATTTTGAAAGCCGAGATGTCTGGATTCCTCGGGAAAAGCTGCCAGTATTCCATGAGTGGGCTATTCCTATAAAAGTGTGTGAAAATGGCCTTCATGGTTCCTTCCTCTTGACTTGGTCTAGCTCACATCCTATACTGCTGAACTTTACATGTGATACTGAAGTAACATCTGGTAGACAGCTCTAAACACTCTCCAACTGAACATGTTGAATACCTGAAGCTCTCTCTGTATACTGAATCTGACCACTGGTTCATCTAGGCAGTACAAAACACACTAACTGGTTGGTTATCAGCTTGCTTCTTGAGACTTTTTCAGAGGGTCCAGGAGTGAACTGTCTGCATGCAAAACGTGTAACTAAGTTATGGCTTATGGATAGCCTAGAATGTATTTAAAGTTGAATATTTGGATATAATCCAGTGCAGTCCATTGATCAAACAGGAGGAGGGAGTGACTATTATTTATCTATTTAGGTAATGTATCTGCTGCTCTCCCATAAAATATGCACAATGCTACTCACAATAAACTCAATAAAAAGAGTTCAACTGTAGAGGATACACTTTGCATGCAAAGATTTTAGAACAAGTCTCTGGTGTCTGCACTGAAAGGGTTTAAGATAGCAGTGGCTGGAAAAGATCATTTTCCTTGTTGACCTTGGACAGCAATAACCAATCTGAGGAAACTGTACTGATCTACATGGGTCATTGACCTGATTTTGCTTGAGTAAATTTAACTAAGTTGTGCAGTGAACATGTTCAAAATGTTTTCTTTCTCCCCACAAATGAACACGTCATACACGGACAAATGCAACATATAATCCCAAGCTTGGACCTTCTACTAAATAAGGAATATATTTTTTTTCCAGAAGGAGACTCTGGAAAAAGGAGCACTTTCCCACTGTAGCAAGACTCTATCCAAAGCAAATGTTACCTTCACTACTTGGCAAGAAGATAAGAGTGCTTGAAGTTGTCCATTATGCTACATGGTCTATTACACATTTGCAGTTGAGGTGCAGTAAAATCCTTCTTGGCAAGATGATGCAGATAAACAAGGTATCTCAGGACAAGAGCGCTAAAACCAGGTTTGGTTATCTATAAGATTCAAGCAACTAGCTTGCCAAGAGAATAACTGCACACCGGAGTAAGTACAACTTGCTAAATGATTGTTCTATTCTATTTGTAGATAAAGGTGAGAAGAATGGAAATTCATTCCTGCAAACACAGTAAGTATAAGAATTTGGCTTACTGAGAACGGTTCACAAAACTTTTAGCAATCAAAGCAACTAATGGAAGCTTCCAGGGGTTCTCGCCAATCCATCAGTGGAGAGATCTGGCCTGGAGACTCCCATTGCAACGGAGAGACAAACACACCAGATGGACAAGCACAAAAGCTTGCTTTTTATAGTTATGATGGATGTAGGAAGAGGGTTGCTAATACCCTGGAACTCCCCCCAGCAACAGCTTTTAACCAATCATGTCAGTAAGGAAAATTCTATAACCTGTCTTTTGATTTGTATAGGTTTGGTTTGGATGGAATGAAACATTGTGAGTGTAAATCTTGCTACCCCATTTAATGTGTAATAGTTTTCCATGCATTAGTAGAGTGATGATTTCCCTTTCATGACAAATCCAAAGAACACTTACCTGGGAGTGTGACAACACTATGACTTAGAATGTTACAGTAAGCCAACTTGAATAAAATTAGACTAACTGATTTAGGATTGCTTTACTTGTTGATTATCTCATGGGTTTTAGACACTTATGTGACTGTATCTGCTGCTCTTTTCCATTTCTCTAAAAAGAAGTTAGATTCCTGATTTATAGAATGTTAAAGGAAAAGGTATACATCTTGGCCGATTCTAGACGGCCCTCCGCATCGCGAAACGTCATGCGTCGTCGCGCGTTTTCACACAGAAAACGCAAAATATCGCGTTTTCTGCACGACGACGCGTGACGACGCGCAATGTTTCACAATACGGAGGGCCGTCTGGAATCGGCTCTTGAAAATTGTCATTTGTAATTGTAATTCTTGTGGTCTCTAGTACTGGGGATATTTGTTAGTTAATGTAGCAAAGTTGCTCAGTCAGGAAAGCATGAAATCATGTGTGGTGAAACATTCTTCAAGCCAGTATATTGCAAGAGAGAAAACTTACTTTTGTTGAAGCTGATCCACATTCACTTGCATTTTCGTAGTAACAGAAGAAGACAGAGAAATTTTATCCAAATATAGCTATTTCCTACTCAAAGTTGCCAGTTAATCCAACTGCACATGAGTGGGAGCATGAGCTCATGGGTGCATCTCTGGCATGCTTTCAAAAGACAGCTCTACAGAAGGGTCTCCATGAGAAGATGGAGAACTAAGGCAAAAAAAAAGAAAGAGGAGACAGATAGAAGTTTCTAGCTTAGACAAAGAGAGGCTTCACACATATCCTCGAGCTGAGTCTGCATGGGTAAAGTTTGCCAGTTCAGTTCCCATACTGCAGCATTTTTTTTGTGACCGTCTGCGCCAGATTTGTTACCATGAGTGGCCACTCTGTGGTTTTTCCGCAGCTTTCTTGGGAGCACTTATACCTCGACTTTTTATAAAATCTGCTTTGTGTTAGGCTTTTCCCCTGTGCATACTCTATATTCTCTTTTTAGTGTTCCACCCTCTTCTCCCCTCTCCCACCCCCTGCCAGCTCACTGCATTGTGATTGGCTACTCTGTCTCGTCTAGCCAGCCACAAACCTCCCCTCCTTTCCATTCTTCCCCAGTCCCCTCTTTCCTCTTTTTAATTTCTTTTTAAGTGCAGGATCAATAAATTACTGGTTTGAAAGCCCAGAGGGAAGTTCCTTTTTTATTTTTTTTCCTTTGACACGGGTGGGAATATTGCATAGGGGGCTAAATATCTGGGTATCAAAAATAAAGAATTTAATATCGAGCTTTAGAGAGGTGCGAATGGCTGCCTACAAGCCAATTCCATACCTTTTGGCATGACTTCGGAGAAAGTGAGGAGTTATATTATACCTGATGCAGAAGGGACTACAGTCTGGTTCTAGAAAAAAGAGACATAGCACTTCCTAGTCTTCAGGCCCACTGAGTTACTTCTGTTGCAACATCTAGGATAGTTCACTACTGAAAGCATGAATCTCAGATATCCTCAAGAAAACTGGCATTTCTAGAATCGTTTGCTGGAATACTGCCAAGCAAAACTCTGTTTGTCCCCAGTAATGTGAAATGTTAGAGGTGGTGAAGGATAAAGACTGATTGATATATAAATATTTTAATCCTTCTATAGCACTCAGGTTTTAACAAGAAAAGGTGGCCCGGTGCATGTCTGGAGCAGTACAATTACTCTTCTCATTTTTTTTAAAAAAAGTATTAGTTACCAAGCAGATGGGCAAATTGTTTGACAAAGTAGTTGCCATCTGAAACAACAACACCATAATACAAGCTAAATCCATTATAAATCTGTTTGGTTTACTATTTGTAATGTTGTGGCCAGCTTTTCTTCCAGGGAACATATGTAGGGGTGTTCTGGATGCTCTCCCATTCCTGGAACTCAACCGACTTAGATTCACAGATGGAACTGTATCGGATGCCTTCACTTTCTTCCCTCTCCTCCCCACCCCCACCCCCAAACTATGGGAAGGCAAAGGAAAAAATAACTTGCATTTATTCTTCTCTGTGCAGAAAATGACGTGGCCACTTCTATGAAGCAACATCATTATGCTCCCTATTGACTTAGTGCCGAGACAACTTTGCAGGAATAAGACTTAGCACTGAATTCATTCACACCGTCGATGAAAACCTTGTTCCTGTTGAAGGGAGTAGGGAAGTTTGCAGTTGACTTCAATAGGTCCTGGATTATATGATGCAGAACTTAAGATGTCATTCTACATTTTATAGCTCTGAAGGCAAATAGGATTATATTAGATCCCTGCCTGGAATGAATAATGCACTCTTCAGTTCAATCCTATACACAGAGTTGTGAGCAAATTCATATTGTAAGCAATGCAAAGAGATTGCTCCCTTTTTTAAGGCTTCAGTAGAGCCTTATATGAATTAAAGTTTATTTGAATAAGGTGTCTCAAGATATTTACAAGGTGTTACCAAAGGCCTCCTTCCTAGATGAGTATCACTGGCCCTGGCTCCATCTTGACAAAACTCATGCCATGGGAGCCACTTTAGGAGCTAGCAATGCCTCGCTTTGGAGAAAGTGAGGTCCTGGGTCTCCTGAGTCAGGCCATGCTAATGAAGGACCAGTTCCTTGGGCAGGAGACTGACCCACTGATGGGATATCCGCTTGCCTATCCATCACCACCAGGGTTCAAATAGCTAGGTGCCCACCTTAGTCTATCAATGGAATTTCATCAGCAAATGCAAGCCCTTCTGAGAGCAAATTCTAATTACTATCAACCTGGCAGGCTTTGTGAGCCAAACTAGATGAGGTTAATTACATGAGTCTATACAAGTGGTCAGATTTGTCCCCCCCCCCCGCACCTTCCCGTGTCGCTTTTACCCTCGATGAACTTGTGTCCGGGCTCTGCTCTGTGCATGTGTCAGCAAAAAAGCAGTTTACATTGGCGAGTGTTTGCAGACCATATCATCGAGTCGCTGTTGCAGAGTGGTGGTTCTGTTTTGCTTCCACTTCCCTCTTCCCTCTTCTCGCACAGAAAGGCAATAGGGGACATGGGACAGTTACAGGGGATGGTTTAAGCAAGTATAAACTGGCAGAGCATGATGGGATACCATTCCTGTGTCTTGGAGGAGCACAGAAAAAACCCATGCCAGCACTGACATGGGATCAAGCACAGTCTGACCGCACTGGCAAGTGTACAGGAAAGCAACAGGGATACACGTGCAAGTCTGTTTGTGTGTCATTCGCATGTCATTCATATCGTGTAGTTTGGCTCTATAACTCTTACTGGCGTTGCCTGAATACCTCTTACCACAGGTAGGGCTTAAACGTCTACCATGCCAGACCCTTTTGTCCACCTGAGATATTCCCCTGGCTGGATGCAGTTACGTTTTGCTGTCCTTCTGGGAAGACTCTCCCACTATTTCATCTAGTCAGAACCAGGAAATCCACAGATGTTTATCCTGAGCACAGCCCAAATTCCTGGATTTTACCATCATTTCTTTTGTTCCTTTGAGCTGGGTCCCATAACCGTTGCTGCTCCAGCAGCCAAAGTGTGGTGGTAGTCTCGTCTCCTCCACTTGCTCAGAGGCTGCCATCTGTGGGCCAAGCTACACATGACGAATGACACTTGAACAGCAAGTGTATTTCTCCCTGTTCACTTGCCCTCCACTCAATCCACTTGCCGTTCAAGTGTCATTCGTCATGTGTAGCTTGGCCCTCAGTTCCTCCCCTCTCTGGAACTTTAGGATGTTTCCTTGCCACAAATGAGCATCCCTCTGCTGCCTTACTTTTCATTATTTTCTCAGGAATGTGGGGAGCTCTACTTATGTCCCCTACTATTCTGCCAATTTGTTTCAGGCGTAATCACTGCCCTCTTGTTTTCTTGGTCATAACCCTTCAATTAAACAGACCCAGCTCAGCAAAATGAGCATAAGTAAACTTCTTTTTCACTGGACTTGGACTTTTCATTTCTCTTTAAACTCTCCCTCCTTTAATTCCTCCATCATTCTTCCTCTCCTCCTCATGGCTTTTTCCTGGCACAGCAATCTCAATCAGTTGGGAGCTTGATTTTCTCTTTTTGTCCTCCTGTTAAACTCCTCATACTCCACATCTTTCTGGACACACAATCATTTCATTACTCTCATTATTCTCATGCATATTCTCAAGTGCTGTTCAATTTTTGTAGCCTGACATTCCCCTAAATAAAATGTAACCCTTAGTTTCCAAAAAGATCTGGTAGTTTCATGGCTTTTGGAAATGTAATAGAAGCACTGTTGAGCTTGCTTGCCCACTATCTAGGTAAAGATTCCTAAATGTCACATTCTGCTTCCTCCTAATTGGTGAGTATTTAAGACCCCCAAGTTAGCCAGGCTATGGAAGCAGGAAGAGTTCCCCCCAACATTGATCTTAATTTCCTCCAAATTTGTTGTGGTTCCAGGTGAGTGATCCAAAGAAACCCAAGTTAGAGAGTCTGCATTTGGCTCCATACCTCTTCGGGTTTTCTTCCGAATTTTGAATGATTAAGCCCCCTCTTCAGATTTCAATGTGGCATTTCATTGGTTCTCTTCCAAATTTTCTTCCTGCACAGAAAGATCCAGGTACCTGATCAGGTAGTCACTGTTGGTACATGTTCACATTTTACTAAACTGCAGTGTTGTTGATTTTTTTTTTTTACATCCAAGGGTCATGGCTTTATCATAAATTTAAAACCGTCTGCATTTCAAGGTTAAGTATTGCTTTTGTGTTTGCAGAGTTAGTGGCATTTATCATGGTACATGCTATGAGCAAACCATGTGACAACAGGAATGCACAGAACATTTGCAATACAATTTGGGACAATTTGTAGTGCATACTGAAAGAGCAAGCTTTTCTCCCCCAGTCATACTGAAATCAAAACAGAGGAGTGATCACACATCATTTTAGAGTTGGTTTAGTTGAATACTATATTTAAAATTGGTTCTTTGTGGAAAGTTAAAGGGTAATTATAAATATATTGGGAGGACTGTTTGTACCTGTGGCCTAAATTGGGCTGCAGCTAATTTGAAAGTGGAGTTACGTGTGAAAATGTTAGCGTTAGGGGTTAAATCCGCCCCCTCTAACTTTTGTTTGTACACTTACAGATTATATCATTATGCCAAATCAATTTGTTTCCGTGAAATGTCACATTTGGAGAAAACTACAGTAGCTATAAATATGCATTACCACATGTGCCGTTAAAAAACTGCTACAACTCCTGGAGTGTTTCAAACTTATCTGAAACAATCACTTATCCCATCAGACGACAATAAAAATTATGCAAAGAAGGCACATTCCCCTTTTCCTCCTTCCCCGGAAGAGCAGATCGCAAAGCCTTATGAAAATAACTATATCTGTATTTTATCAATAAAACTTGATGAGCTATAACTTGTATTTTATGCTGTAGGTGTTATGCATATTATAGTTATAAGACTGTGCATTGTGTTGCCCCTGCACCTGAAATGAAGACATAAGACATCAAATATGAGTTAAGCTAGGCTTTTAATTAGGACCGATCTGCATATTTTATTTAAAACCATATCACATACAGTTAGTATGGCCATCATCTAACAGGCATTTTTGGCAAGCTGCCTTCATACAAGCAACCTTATCCTGGCTCAAAAAACAACTCAACACTGTTACTGTGTCTGAAATATCCTTATCATCCTCCTGTGCTGGCAGGAGCCAAATTCCATTCTCCTCACCTCATTAAGACAACAGCTAGCAGTCAGCTGATGATGTCCTACACTAAGAGAGCCCCTCACAAAACGAGAGTTGCCAGTCTCCAGATGGAGCCTGAAGTTCTCTCAGAATTAGCTGATCTTCAGACTACAAGGATCAGTTCTTCTGCAGAAAATGGCAGTTTCAGAGGGTGGGCTCTATGATGTCATCCCTGCTGATACCCCTCCCTTCTTCCCCCAAACTCTGCTCTGCCCTTAAATCTCCAGAGTTGGAAACACTACACCAAACCATTGCCCATAGAGAGTAGCTGGACTGAACTCTTTTCCTACTTAGCTGCCTCAGAGCTGAACCACACGATATGAATTACATGAGACTGAGCGAGTGTCAGGAGTCCTGTCTTACCCCAAATGCCCGTGTCCAGCATTCTGTCGATGAGCACATGTCCTGGTCCAGGCACAGATTCTTAATGTTATGCTCCAGTGTGGCTGCGATGGCGCATGTTCGCGGTCGCAACCAGTAAGTCGACAATGCAGAGTGTCCTTTATTCCTGGATCTTCCGCTTCCTATCTGCAGCTCACTCCACCGTGCTCTCAGAACTGCGGGTAGATGGCGCTCACAGCTATACGCAGAGTGCAGATGCATGATGGGATATCCTTCCCACATCTTGGAGGAATGCAGAGAAAACCCGTGCCACCGTGAACATGGGTTCGATGGAGGTCCTGCAACGTTGAAAACAACGTTGGAACATGTGTAAGTGCACTTTCATGTCATTCACATGTAGTTCATATCGTGTGGTTCGGCTCAAAGGGAGCTCACCAATTTTCTCTGCCTATGCTATAATAAACTGTATTGTTCCTGTCAAGAATGAATCAAGGGCATTCCCAATCAAAATGGATGGGGCCTAATTAATGTTAACTACCCCCCTTAATAATGCTAATGAAAACAACAGCCCCTATCATGACTCAGGGCCAAGCTACACATGACGAATGACACTTGAACGGCAAGTTGATTGAGTGGAGGGCAAGTGAACAGGGAGAAATACACTTGCTGTTCAAGTGTCATTCGTCATGTGTAGCTTGGCCCTCATTCAATGAGATGCAACTTGGTATAGTGGTTACACTGCTGGACCCAGGTTCAAATCCCCAGGGTACCATGAAACTCATTGCGTGACCATGGGCAGATCACGCACTCTCAGCCTAGCTTTCCTCTGAGGATTGTTGTGAGGATAAAATAGAGGAAAGAACAATGTAAGCTACTTTGGGTTCCCTTTTGGAAACAATTACAAATTTGAATGGGATAAATGAAGTAAATTAAATAAATAAATCTTCATTGTGCCATGGTGCTTATTGGGTGACCCTGTGCCAGGTATTCCCTTTCTTGGTCTCAGAGCTATTGTGACGGTAAAATGGAGGGATTGAAACTGATGTGTGCCCCCCTGAAATCACTGGAGGATAAAAATGTACTAAAATGTATAATTTTTGCTTGGCTGTCAACTGGCAAGTTGATAACGTGTCACTTTCTCAAGGGTAACAAGATGTAAATTCACTGATATGAAAATCCTAGATGTGATAGACATAACAGCCTTATATGAGTGGATAAGGTCCCTGCCCTGTTGCCATTCTGCCCCTATATAACTTGTTCTGCCTTCTCTCATGGGAGTGAAGACCTTTCCCCCGCCACCTGCCAAAGAGTGGACTGGACTTGCTGTTGAATGTCGAAGAGGAAAGACTCTGTACCAAAGCAGTGGAAGAGAACTACGCCTGACAATGACTGCATAATAATAAATCCAGTATGTTCCAGTGGTCACAGGCCCAAGTTCGAATTCCCACTCTGCCATGGAAGTTTGCTGCATGACTTTAGGCCAATCACATACTCTTAGCCTCACCTACCTCCCAGAGTTGTTAAGAGGATGAAATGGAGAAGGGGAGAATGTTATAAGCCATCATGGTTCCCCCTTGGAGGGAAAGGCAAATATTATTTAAAAAATAATCTTTTTTAGGATCTTTTTTTAAAAAAAGATCCTAGTATAATTGATCAAATAGTGAAGTAAAGACTAACCTATTTACCAAGAACAATTTGTTGTACAGCTTTCTTCTGCAAGAAGAGGGGAAGGGGAGGTCATATTTTCAATGCCCTCTCATCTAAAGAACCCCCTACAAATAATAAAAAAGCACATCAGAAAAAGGTTCTTATTTAGCCCTTCACACGTTGCATTTATTTTTCACTGATTACGATTGTGGAACTTTGAAAAATGTAATCCTTCAGAAGCAGTCTGAAGTGGTAAAGTCTACTTCACCATTTCAGCAATTAGCCACCTCTGTCTCTAGACCAGGTCTTACATAATCTAACATGTAACACATTGACCCCCAACATGGCACCCACAGACACCAAAGTTTGTTTCTGGGGGACATCAACTTTGCACCTTCTAGGAAGACCCATTTCAGAAATCCTTCCTTACTAGGATTAAGTCGAATTCTCTTAATTCCTCTTTGCCAGATTTCTTCCTGAAATCCAGCAATACACTTCTATTCCTCTTCTGAGCAATTTGAGTCCATTTCAAATCAATTCCTCTTTCATGAAGAAGATTCTATTTAGATGTCTAAGAATGTGTTTATTATTTTATATATATATATATGTAAAATAAAATATATATGTAAATAAATATATATTTATAAATATATTTATTTTACATATAAATATATATGTATATATATAAATATAAATATATGCATATATATAAATATATATGTAAATAAATCAGGAGTATATATTAGTTTATTACATATAATATATATGTAAAATAAAATATTAGCATAATTGAAAATTTAAGAACAAGGTGAGCCATTCAAGAAACATTTAAACACTAGCCAGGACTTGTCTCAACATATCCTTGCTGCCTCAGACTGTTTTTTTACCAATTGTAATAAATTACAGTGGCACAACAACAGGTAGCAATCCACAGGTGAGGAAATCTACACTATCACGTGGTTCAAAAAAACCCTCAAAGGTAAATTAATGAGAAATCACAGAGAATTCTTCTTTTGAAAGAGGAAAAAAAGAATAAGAGGAACCAATTGCTATGTTTTAAAAAGAAAAGTTTGAAAAAATAAATCCCACCCTTCATAACAACTCTACCATCATAAAAAACAACACTTGGCTTGGAACCTCCCAACTCTTTGTGATTGGCTTCAGCCACCATGACGGCCATTTTTATGATTAGCTGCTCCCTCAGCCCTGGTAGCCGTTTTGTCTGTTATGAAAATTCCCAAATTATTTAGAAGGTTAGCAAGGTTGTGGATTCATGAAGTAACACAGGTAGGCAAAACTGTCTCCATTCTTTTACTTCAACGTCACGTCAGACTCCAGTTGATTCAATCCATGTTAGGCCACTGTTAAAATTGAAAGAGTGAGGTCATTAAAATTTTGACATCCTTGTTCTAGACTCTGTGCTGCAATCAATGATGTAATCATTTTACCCACCCGGAGCCCTCAAGTACGGTTACAAATTACACAAATACTGAAATTGGGAGTTCGCCAGCATGATTGTAAACAACCATCTGGAATAGTCATTTCTTCACATGGGCTGTTGCACAGTTACATAGTCATCAAGTGTTGTTTTCTTCTATTTCTGTAAAAACATTAGCCTTTTTTAGCCAGCAACACCTGCTCCAGCATTCCTTAGGGAGGGCATCTGTGTTGCGAATGATGAACGCCCACCTGTGGCATTTGCAGTTGAATCTGTACAACCTCTTTATACAAAAAGGAAACATCTTTCTCTCCTATAAGGGTTCCATTACAGAGTATGGGATGTAAGGGACGGGTGACATTCCAGGTCGGCTCTTAGAAACTTTCAAGATAATTTGTGAGAAAGTTTGTTGTCTTTTTTTAAAAAAAAAATCAGCTCAAAAGCAAAAGAATGTTATAAAGAAAAAAATAAAAAGACTGTTTTGAAAAAGCAATGGGATTTGCGTCTTTGGCACGCACAGCTTAGGCATAGACACATTTCATTGTTTTTAATAAAAGTTTTCTATCCTAATTTTTGTTTTGAAATCTTGTTTTTTATGTCTGTATTTAGATGGTGGTTGTTTCCCCTCCCCTTTTTTTGTTTGCAATAAATTTTAAAAAAATAATTAAAAAAGAGGGGAAAAGACAGTATCCTATATGCTACCATTATGGTTATAACATTTTGGAGACTTTCTCCAGCTTAAGTGGGTGTTCTGCCAGAGATAGATCACTTAAGTGGGAGGAGGTCTTCTTAAGTTGGAATGAAGTTTCACAGTTTGCTGAGCAGAGAGGTGGGATCCATGCCTGCCCACACACTTGGTGAGTAGACAGAGGAGTGGGACACAGTAATCAGACAGAGTCTGTAACATGAAGGGAGAAGATTTTTTTTAAAAGCATATGAGCCTGCCTTATACCAAATCAGGCCATTGGTTCATCTGGCCCTGTGTTGCCTTCTCTGATTAGCAGTTATTCTTCATGATCTTACACACAGAACCAACTTTCACAGCATGTATTCCCCTAATCCTTTAATTGAAAATTCCCAGAGAATTCCCCTCCCCCTCCCCACTCCTACACAACCCACCCCAACCTCTCTACTGAGCCTGCCTTTATAGGGCTTCTTCTACCTTCCCCTCCCTTCCTCCCAGGCACCCTCCTATCCCTGGGCAGCCTCTCAGGTGTTCCTCCTCTCGTTCCAGTTCCTCCCTGGTCTCCTTTCTTGTAGGGTGGGGTTAGATGCTGACCAGCTGGGGATGTTCTCAGGTGTTCCTCCTCTCATTGCAGGTCCTCCCTGCTCTCCTATCCTTTCTTGCAGGATGGGGCTAGCGAGGCCTTTCCATGTGACGTGGCTTGGCCGCCTCTGCCTCTGTTCGTGCAGCACCAGCCTGGTCTCCTGGGTTCTGGCCACTCCCCTGGGGTGGATGTCAGGCCTGCTGGCCCCACCTGGGGTGTGTACAGGGGCTTCTAGCCCATCGGACCCACTATCGGCATCCCAGGCATTCATGCACACTTCTTGCCCTTCAGGGCTTGGTTTGGCAGTGTGCGCCTGGCCTGCTGCCCAGGCTGGCTCCATTTCCCCTTCACTCCCTGCTGGCTAGGGCTGAGTCACCTCCCCCAGGCTCTCTGTGCCTGCAGCTGGGGTGCTGTTGGTCCTCAGGCAGGGGATCTGTGGCAAGTCCAGGGCACTCGGGGTGTTCATCCCTGGACAGCTCTGCTGCTCATGATAGTGTGTGGGAATAACTTCTTCGACAAGATAAGGAAAACTGTTATCATTTGGACACCCTGGCATCCATTAGTCAGAAGCCACCAACAACTGGCCAGAGGCAGTGAAAATAGGGGCCAACAACCGGATTGATCTTCCTTCCCCCATCATTTCCTGAAATTGACAATCTCAGCTTCTCATTTTTTTCCTACAAGGATCAAACAGACGTTGGAGTATTTGGTGAAGCATCTTACATTGTGTAGAGGGGAAAACGGAACTGTGCATCATTCTGCAGCCATCAGAAAACTGGCTGTGATTCTTTGAAGGTTCAATCATGTTTTCATTTTTTTAAGTAGAAATGCATAGAAGGAAAAGGCTGCCCATGCAGGATTTTGCAAGAGCAACTGGAAATGCAAGTAAAGACCCCCCCAAAAAAAACTAGAAGAGCAAACAACAAATATTTCTCCCCCCCCCATCTCCCCACCACCATCTACACTCACACTGACATTATGATGTATTTTAATTGTAGGTTACCTTGGGAGCCATGCTTAGGTTAGTTGAAAACAGGGTTTTTTTCCAGGAAAAGAGGTGGTGGAACTTGGTTGCCAGCACAGGGGGCAACTCTTGGTGGGAGGTGGTTCCCCTGGTACCACATGTGCACGTGCAAAGTGTCAGGTCCAGTGTATATCTAAACTGTACTGACTCCATTTTCTAATGCTTCTAGTGTTTAAGTGCTTTCTTCCCAGGTGCACCAGTTCCCAGGCAGCATTCCCACTGGAGGCGACTGTTTTGTCTAACACCGTTCCACCAAGCATTGGCCTTGAAGGAGAGCAGCTTCCCAGGACTGAAAGATGTTGTTTTGAGAACTGTGGGGGGAGGCAAATCCAGATGGGTATTGTTACTCTGTACCGCATGCTTTGCCCTTCATTGGTAACAATGATCATGTACCATCCTGAGTCTCCTATTCAGGACAGTGGACTATAATGGACCTTTTCTGCAGTAAAGTTTCCTTATTCAAACAATGGACTGGTGTTTGTTTCTAAAGGGAACCCTGTAGTGAGAGCCTTATTTAGCCACAGTCTGACATTTTGTTACCAATCATGCCTGAGTCGGGCCCAGCGGAATCCAAGGTTGTCCCGGACAGGGATCCTTTGTTTGATCCGTATGCGTCTCCCGACAGTCAACCTGTGCAAGCTCAAGACTCCCAGGAGCTGAGACCAGCCGGGACCGGGAACGGAGCCTCCGCTTCTACCCCGCCTCTCATCGACCTCGGTGCTGAAGGGACAAGGCCGACGGCGGCCGCTCTCCCCTTAATCTCGTTACCCACCCCGTCGGAGTGGGGAGCCAGACCCCGAGAAACGAGAGAGCGCCGGGCCGGTGGACTCCATCCACGAGTTTCGATGGACGGGCGCCGAAGCCTGGAAACCGTACCTGAGCTAGATAGCAGCCAACCATGGCGATATTGGAACAGGACGTCCGAACAAACGGAGGGGGACACATCCCACCGCGGCGCCCTGAGTTGGGATTATTCAGAACTTGCTCCGTGGAAAGAGCCAACGGAAGTTCCTGAACAAAGTTGGGTGCAAATGCAAAGTCGCACCCATGCCGTAGATTCCGGCATCTCGGCAGTGACGGGCCTGGCCAAGGGAATTTTAGCAGCAAGGTCGCGAGTCGTCCAAGGAGACCCTCCGCCTTGGGGCCCATTTTCCCCGGTGAGTGCAGCTAACGGAGGTTCCATGATGGAGCAACCGGGACCAAGTCGAATACAACAGTTAGAAGCTAGACTGATGGATATGGAAGAAAGTTTGGCTCATGCCATTCATTTAATCTCTGCAATGGGGGCAGGAGAGAGACTGTCACCCGAAGAGATGGCGGTGCAAATAGCTACCCTCCAAAGTGTCATCTCGTATCCGGTGGAGGGAGTCCGGCAACAGTCGTCACCTACGGGAGAGGGTGAAGCCTGCCCTGGAGAATCGGGAGAACAGCCCACGGAATTTCCCAGACAGCACGAAATTCCACCGAGAGGGGATACCCCGGTTGAGCCACCTGGAGACACCCCAACTGAACCTCCTAAATCGGGAGGGGATCTGCCGCCGGACGAGACTCCAGCTGAGACTCCCGCTGAGCGGCCTACGGAAGGGGAAGAAAAGCCAAGCGAGACACCGGTGAGACCCCCTCATACTTCTCCAATAACGGTCCGCCCGGACCAATCGGAAGAGCGCCCGGCTCCACCTGTGGAGGGGGCGCCTCGTCAACCGCTGGAAATTGTTCCCGTCGGGCAAACTCCGAGGGACGGTCTACCGGCGCCACGAGACCAGCCTTTGCCTCCCAGAATAACGACGCCTGGAGGGGCAAGCCCGCGCGGCCTTCCACCCATTCGGCCTTCGCCGCTGCGGCCCCTCCCGCCTCGTCCGCAGCCCATACCGTTGCAGCAGCCGATCCGTTGGCCACAGGATCAGACCGCCGTACCACCTCCGAATCAACCGGGAGGGCCTACACCACTACGACACCACCAACCCCCCCCTCCGCGGCCAGTCCTCACTCAACCACCTCAGCCTCCTCCACCTCGACAGCTACCGCCAACGCCTCCCGTGTTACCAGCCAGACCAAGACTGCAGCCACCTGCTCGTCCGCCACAGCAGCCTCCGGCCCAACCGGGATTACCTCCTGCAGCCCAGCCACGGCAACCTCTGCCAGCGCCGCCGGTGTTGCCGCCGCCAATACAACCACCACCGTTGCCCCAACCGGGGCCCCAGTTACCTCCTCCCGCACCCCAGGCGCGATTAAGACTGCCGATGGACTTCTACCCAGCACCGGCTCCGAGACAAGAACTCCCGATGGGCTGGGTGAAACTGGAAGCCACTTTCGATGGGGATCCCTCCAAACTAGGATTTTTCCTGGTGCAAGTGGTGCAATTTTTTAACCGGTGGGGACACCTCTTCGGCAGCGAGGCCAGTCAAATTGAACATCTTGGATCCCGATTGCAGGGCAAGGCAGCGGACTGGTATGTAGGGCTATACAATGTTGGGGCCCCAGAACTTGATACTCTCCAGGGGTTGGTGGATGCTATCCGAGCGCAATATGAAGACCCCTTAGAGGAAACCAGGGCCCGAACAGAGCTGCAAGCCATTAAACAAGGCAGCATGTCAGCAAGAGACTATGTCACAAAATTCCGGCAATTGGCAGCCAAGTGCCCTAGGTGTGAGGAGTCCAGCAAGATTATTCTGTTCAAGCAAGGACTAAACCCGAGACTGTTGGACAGAGCCCTCATGCAAGACAATCCCCCCACGTTGTTAGGTTGGGTCCAACTTGCATGCGAAGTGGAGAATCGCATTTTGGAAGTCCGTTTGGTTGAACAACAACAACAAACGGGACAAAGAAGACCCTTAACTCTACAGAAGGGAGGACGGGGAGCTGGATACGCCACCCGTGGAGCGAGAGATGCTAGATGGCAACAAGGGCTGTGTTTGCAATGCGGACAAGCCGGTCACTTTGCGGCACAATGCCCCTACCGGCCTGTGCAAAGACCTCCGCTTCAACTACGGCGCCCAACCCTTGCTCCGTTTCCTACTCTGCAACACCCGATTCCCGCGCCACGAATGAATAGAGGCCGCGGCGCTTCCCAAAGACCCGCCTCAGAGAGAGGGCTGGAAGTGGAAGAAGTTATGGAGTACGACCCCGCTTCCCCAAATGCAGAAGTCAATCCAGAAAGCCCTCAGTCGGGAAACGAGATGGATCTGTCGTAAAAGGGCCCAAACGACAGATCAGCCCCAAGCCAGTCCCTGCACGGAACCGGCCGCCTGGGTCCATTTTATTCATGCCAGTGACTCTAATCAACCAAGAAAGGAAAATGCACATTCGAGTGCAAGCCCTTATCGACTCTGGCTGTTCGAGAGACATCATCGCGCCAGCCCTAGTCAATGGACTAGTCTTACCAACTCGAGAATTACAGAACCCAGTAATCTTTGAACAAATGGATGGCACCAATATGAACCCCGTTACCACTGAGACCATCCCAGTGATCACAGGCATGGGACAACATTGGGAAAAGAGGTCTTTTGTCATCAGCTCTACTGCCAAATACCCGTTAATTCTAGGCAGCAAGTGGCTATGTGATCACAATCCCTACATAGACTGGGCGCAAGGATGTATCACCTTCAGTCATGCCAACTGTAAAAATCACCGTTGGAACCAAAACTGGGGTGATGATCCAACTCATACTGAAAAGGCCCTCCTCACTCAAGAAGAAATCAATCAAATACCCGAACCGTATTGGCCCTTTCTAAACGCTTTTTCCGAGGAGGAAGCTGATACTCTACCCCCGCACCGACGAACAGACTGTGCGGTAGAAATTCTACCCGGAGCCTCACTGCCCAAAGGACGACTCTATCCTATGAGTCTCCATGAACGAGAAGAGCTCCGGAAATTCATCGACACCAACCTCCAACGAGGGTTTATCCGCCCAGCCAACAGCCCCCACGCCGCTCCGGTTCTCTTCGTGAAAAAGAAGGATGGGGGACTACGACTGTGCACGGACTTTCGAGGACTTAATGCAGTGTCCACCAACAACGCCTATCCTATACCACTCATCCGGGACCTTCTCAACGTCGTGGCCCAAGGTAAGATCTTTACAAAATTAGACTTAAAAGATGCTTACTTCCACGTCCGTATCAAGGCAGGGGATGAGTGGAAAACCGCGTTTAATACGCCCCTCGGACAATATGAATACCTAGTTATGCCCTTTGGATTGACGGGAGCCCCGTCGGTATTTATGTCCATGATAAACGAAGTTCTACATGAATTTCTGTACAAAGGAGTGGTGGTGTACCTTGATGATGTTTTAATTTATTCGGACACAGAGGAAGAACATATTCAAATGGTACAAAAGGTCCTGGCCACTTTGATGAATAATAAACTGCCCATCAAATTGTCCAAATGTGAATTCCATAAAACCGAACTCACTTACCTTGGGTATTGCATCTCCCAAGAGGGTTTAAAAATGGATCCAACCAAAATACAAGCGATCCAAGAATGGCAAACCCCCACCACCCGTAAAGAACTGTAATCCTTCCTGGGTTTTGCCAACTTCTATAGAGACTTTATAGCAAATTTCGCCCAAATCACGCTCCCCTTAACAGAATTGCTGAAAACGAAAGATAAAGGGGACCAAGCCAAAAAACCCTCCTCCAAACTACAATGGACCTCCGATTGCCAAACTGCTTTCGAATGCCTAAAAAAGCAATTTGTAACGGAACCCATCCTCTCCCACCCCAACGAACAGTCCCCTTTCATAGTGCAGGTCGACGCCAGCGATACAGCAATAGGGGGAGTTTTGCTGCAGAAGGGGAAGGATGGAAAGCTGCGGCCTTGTGCGTTCTTGTCTAGAAAATTTTCGGAGGCGGAAAGAAATTGGAATGTGTGGGAGAAGGAGGCTTTTGCAGTAAAAGCAGCCCTTACTAACTGGAGACATTGGCTGGAGGGAGCGCGGTACCCCTTCGAGGTCTGGACAGATCATAAAAATCTGGAGGCCCTCCGAAGCCCACGCAGACTGAATGCCAAGCAATTGCGATGGGCGGAATTCTTTTCCAAATTCAACTTCACTTTAAATTATCTCCCGGGCAAAACTAACTTTTTGGCGGACGCTCTATCGCGCATGCCCCAACACAGGAGCAAACGGGAGGAGACTGTCGACACGGTCTTCTCGCCTACGCAACATGGGGGCGTGGTAACTACCCGCAGTCGGGCCAAGCAGCCCCTCCCGGCCAACCAGGAGTGGAAATCGAAACTTAAGGTTGAAGTGGAAAAGGAGGGGGATAAAGCTCCGCAAAACAAACTCGTCCAATCCCCACAAGGGGATTGGCTAGCTGGGAGCAAGTTTTATGTCCCAGACAGCCTCAGGCTGGAGGTCTTGCAGCGCTGTCATGATGCTCCCACTGCTGGACATTATGGGTATCTGAAAACATTGCATCTAGTCCAAAGGCAATTCTGGTGGCCGGGCATGCGCAAAGACATTTCCCAATATGTTAGTTCCTGCCCCGTTTGCCTGAGCGCCAAAACCAGAAAAGGAAAACCTCCAGGTCTCCTGCAACCATTGGAAACACCCAACAAACCTTGGGAAATAATATCTATGGACTTTATCACAGATCTACCTATTTCAAAAGGACATAATTGTATTTTAGTCGTGGTGGATCTGTTCTCCAAACAAGCTCATTTTATTCCCTGTACTGCTATACCCACCGCTCGAAAACTGGCAGATTTATTTTTAAAACACATCATAAAATTACATTCTTTTCTGTCCAAGGTGATTTCGGATCGCGGCGGACAGTTCGTTGCCAACTTCTGGCGGGAGCTTTTGAAAATGTTGAATATTGAGCAAGGCATCAGTTCAAGCCACCACCCACAAACCGACGGACAATCCGAAAAAACAAACCAGATATTAGAACAATTTCTTCGTTGCTACATCAATTTCCAGCAAGATAATTGGGTGGACCTTCTCCCTCTGGCCGAGTTCTCATATAACAATAGTGTACACGCTTCAACTGGAGAGGCCCCTTTTAAAATTGTCTATGGAGCTCACTTCAACCCCTTCCCGTTGGACGCTCCCCCTCTCCATTCCTCTAATTTGCCAGATGTATCTTCTTGGTGGGGGGAGGCGGCACAACAGTGGACTCTGATTAAAAAACATCTTGAAAAAGCCAAACTGGATTACAAAAAATACGCAGATCGCCATCGTGTGGCCGAATGGGATTTACAACCTGGAGATCATGTGTATATTTCCACAAAAAACCTGAAACTAGCTCAGACAAGCCGCAAACTCGCTCTGAAATTTCTGGGACCTTTCCCTGTGCGCAAAATAATAAATAAAGTGACTGTTGCTGTAACTTTGCCCAAGAACTTACGCCATGTTCATGATACTTTCCATGTCAGTCTTTTGAAAAGAGCTCCTACCGATGACAAGTGGCACATCAAAGCTCCACCCATTCCCACTCTAATTGACGACCAAATCCACTATGAGGTACAACAAATATTGGACTCTAAACTCAAACGAAATCAGCTTTTTTACCTCATTAGATGGAAGGACTTTGATTCTGGGTACGATGAGTGGGTGAATGCTGTACATGTTCATGCTCCTAGATTAACCAAAGCTTTTCATACTCGTTACCCATATAAGCCAGGGGGGGATCTGTTTTAAGGGGGGCAGAATGTCAGGTCCAGTGTATATCTAAACTGTACTGACTCCATTTTCTAATGCTTCTAGTGTTTAAGTGCTTTCTTCCCAGGTGCACCAGTTCCCAGGCAGCATTCCCACTGGAGGCGACTGTTTTGTCTAACACCGTTCCACCAAGCATTGGCCTTGAAGGAGAGCAGCTTCCCAGGACTGAAAGATGTTGTTTTGAGAACTGTGGGGGGAGGCAAATCCAGATGGGTATTGTTACTCTGTACCGCATGCTTTGCCCTTCATTGGTAACAATGATCATGTACCATCCTGAGTCTCCTATTCAGGACAGTGGACTATAATGGACCTTTTCTGCAGTAAAGTTTCCTTATTCAAACAATGGACTGGTGTTTGTTTCTAAAGGGAACCCTGTAGTGAGAGCCTTATTTAGCCACAGTCTGACACAAAGTGCATGCATGCTCCCAGGACCAATGATGTCACTTTGGGTCAGCTGGAACAAGGAAGGAGTTTTTAAAAGTTTAAATCGCCCTTGGTGAAAATGGTCATGTGGCAGGTGGCCCCGCCCCCTGATCTCCAGATAGAGGGGAGTTTAGATTGCCCTCCGCGCTGCTCCGCGGGGCCACCAACCATGTGTCCATTTTCAAGAGGTTCCAGAACTCTGTTCCACCGCATTCCAGCTGAAAAAAAGCCCTGGTTGAAAATATAATAATCATTCGGGATTTTGCTCTGATTGATTGTCTTCTGAAGATGCGTAGTGACCAGAGATTGGGTCTTTCCTGTGGTGGTTCCAGTTCTGAAATGTTCTTCCTGCTAGGGTTGGAAACATTGCCTCCGCAAGTGCCAGATTTTTTAGGGCAGTGCCTGGGGATGATGGAATTTGGGGAAGATGTGACATCACTTCCTGGTGATGGTCTAGGAATTCCCCCTAATATGTATGGTAAAGAGACCATGGAGACTTGGGGAAATTCCTGAAGTGTCACTGTGGAGGTTTTCTGGTAATTTTTTCTCCCACATCTCAATTATTTCTCAAGGGAGTTGATGCCAAGTGCGGAGGTTTAATCCCCACTGACAGGCAAATGGCAAGTCTGCTTCCCACATTACTGGTGCCTTCAAGTGCCAGAAAAAAACCTCGCTTTTTTACTGCTTTTGTTTAGCATAATGGCGCCATTCCTCTCAACCGTTCTGCTATGCCACTTCAGTGTGTTTGCTATAGAATTTTACTAACTGTTTTTATGTTTCCTTTACAGAACATAAAATGCTACTTCTCCTGAGCGTTACCATTGAGCCCAGTTTTGTCGATTCTGACTGGATTCATGGCAGGCAATCTTAACCTCCACTACTTGAAATGTTTTAACGTGAAAGGCCTGAGATTTCGCCAGGAATCTGCATGCAAAGAAACCCGAACTGGGACTTAATGCATCTACCATTCAGCCAAGGCCTCCATTGGTTAATAGTCAATTTAGGCTGCTTTATATAGGTTTCATCCTTGTGTTCTGCGGTAAGTCACCTTGAGTCTTTTTTACAAATGCAATATACTCCCCCTCCCTATAGGAATAAAGTAGGATGACCTGGCTAGTAGGGTCAGAAAATACCAACTAGTAAAGTCCTTTGTGTCAACAATTAACTTTGTTCTGGGAAAATCCCACTCCTAGATAACAAATGGATTATGATGAATAATAACTTAAGTCTTTAATATGGAAAGAGCTACATTAAGCTGTGGGTTATTTGAAAACAAAAACTTGATGTATTAATATCGAGAAGTGCCTGGGTCAAAAAGGCAGCTCTTTTTGTTTTCTCTTCCCCTTCCAAATGGCCAGTTTTAACGTGGAGGTTTGCAATGCCTAAACAGCTGGGAGGATTTGAGGCAAAACAATAATGAAATGTAGCGGAAGATAATTATCCTGCTCAGACAATTGTGGTGCATTCTGTGGAGCGTCATGGGAGGAACTTGATTCGAAGAGATGTAGTAATAAAAAATGTTGTGCAGAAAATGGCTCCCCCCACCTTGTCGTTTGCTGTTTTTGGAATCCCGTTTCAACCCTGTTCCGAAAAGTCAGCCCCCAAGGTCACAAGAGAAGTGATATATGACCACTGAGCAGAAGAATTAATTTTTATCTACAAGATGGATGGGCAAAAGAGGAAATATTTCTTCAGGCAGGAGAGTTCTCTCCCTACCTGCTTTCTTACTCTGGATTGGATGTTTTTTAATTACATCTACAGGGCTGTGCTTCATGGCAACAAATTTACATCACACTAAGAGTGGCACCAGTACATCTTTTTCTAACAAGAGAAATGTCTGGAGTTGGACTCAATCATGCTGCCCCATTATTTGAGAGGGGCTGAATTTTAGTACTGGTTGATCAGTGGTAGTAAGGAGAAAGCTCTCAGTCCATGCAGAGAGAGGTTTTCTTTATTACTGTTTCCAATATGGCCATGATCAGTCTTTGTATTTTGTGGAAGTTCTATAGTTCTGTATTTGTTTGTTTATTTACTTAGATCCAATGTAGATGTGTCACAATAAATCCACGAGTGGGTGTTATGAAGTATTTTTTTTAAGTATAAACAGCATCTGCCAAGAGGAGAGCATGATTTAGATGTGGGCTGTGGTGTGGCTTAGAAGAAGAACAGTTGTGAAAGTCGTGTAATGGTTAGAATGTTGGACTGGGAAGCCCTATGTTCAAATCCCCTCTCAGTCACGAAACTCTCACAGCCTGTCAGAATTTCAAAGGTTTCCACAGGCTCAAACAAGGCTATGGATCAGTGGCCTAGGGAATGCTAGGTATTCCACAGATAAAAAACTACAATTCTCATGAGGTAGTGCAAGAGTGTATACCTGAGAATTGTTCCTGACCTATATGGTTTGCCTGACTTTGCTTTGAATGAACACTGATTCAGGAGCTATAAGTGAAAGAAAATAATATTGATATATCTTAGGGTTGCCAGCTCCCAATGCAGGCAGTGATCGCCCACTCCTAGCCTACAGCCTCTGCTGCTGCTCAGCTGGCCAACATGGGAAGAAATGATGGGAAGCAGGAAGCTTACTGGCTGGATGGTGTGCTCACCAGCAATGTAATGATGCCTCTGGTTTTGTGCTGTCATAATTTTCTTTATGCCTGGAAGTGATATTATTATGTCATCAGCTGAAACTGTGGTTTTTGCCCAAATACTAAATTGGTTACGGTGAACCAGTGATGTGATGACATTACCTCCAGAAGTGACATTAGCACATTGCCAGTGACATCATTACTTCACTAGCAAGTGTTCCGTGTAGCTGTTAAGACCCATCCAGCACTCCCGACAGTTGTCCCCCATCCTGTTGCCCCCCCCCCGTTGCTGGGGAAACTGGCATCCCTAATGTATCTATTTCTGACCATAGGGGATATGATTGACAGAGACACAAAATAGAGCTAGGGACAGACCATGGGATTTCTTTATGAACCTGAAGAAAGTCCTAGAGTTGCCGAAAAATCTGAAATATTTTTTTCAAAAAAACAACCCTCGGAGGATTTAAACTAGAGATGGGCACGAACAGAAGAAAAAAACGAACATGATGTTCATTGTTTGTTGCCATTCACAAACAGGGACTCACGAACAACCACAAACATGGCCCTGTTCACAAGCATGTTCATAGTTGGCTGTTCGTGGGGGCCAGCAGGCTCTCCTCCAGCCATCATCCAAGTCAAAATCCCTACTGTATCACTCCCAGAAACCAGACCTGAGCTGGCACCAGGAAATGTACCAATAATAAATAATAGCTTGGCCCCAGAGCCTGGCAGCAGCCCTGGAACCTGAAGGCATAGATCCCTACCGCACCACTCCCAGAAACCTTACCTGAGCAGGCAGCAGGAGAGGTACCAATAATAAATAATAGCTTGGCCCAGAGCCTGGCAGCAGCCCTGGAACTTGAAGTGGTAGCTCCCTATCCCACCACACACAAAGAAAATTCAAGCTCCAATGCACTCTCTCTATCAAAATGCCAACAGCAACACTCTCCCTCTCTGCAAACTAAGCCAGAGCTGGGAACCCCCCCCCCCTCCCCACTGCTCTTTGTTCCCTTGTAACAAATTTGGAGCTCCACACTTGAAAGGAAAACTGGCCTATCAAGCTAAATTGGGCTTAGATTGGGGTTTCCAGGGCAACAGCAGGAGTTCAGACAGAGTTCAGACAATCCCTGCCTGAGTTGCCAAGGGAACTGATCGCAGGTGCCAGATTGTCTGGCTTAACTAACAGCAAGGAACAGCAACGAATGAGACTTGCAACGACCACCTGTTCATTTAGAATGGGGCCTGATGAACAGCTTGTTCGCGAACAGTAGATTGGGCTGTTTGTGGCTTTTTTTTTGTTCGTATTGCTGTCCATGCCCATCTCTAATTAAATCTCCCCAAAATAACAGAAACAGTGCTTGTAGCTTTAAGACAATAATATCCACTGAACATTCAGTGGCTGTTGGGAGTTGCTTGGCAACCACAACAATATTGCCAAGTCTTCCAAGCCTTGGTTTCCTAAATCAAAGCTGTGGCTAGGGAATATGAGAGGACTAGGAGGCTGAAACAGCCCTGGAAAAGATCCCACCTCCCTCCACTGTCAAGACTCATGATTAAGGAAGACTTGCCAGAGGCAACCCAGTGGAAACTTCCAGAAATATACTACTTGCACAACTCGGCCTGGCCTGATAACCACCACACAATTAAAGCCTGGCCAGACTTTTCTCAGGGAGAGGCTGTCAGGGAAAGGAAGAAGAAATTGAAGACTTGGGGGAAGAAATAAAAGTAGGTTGGCCGATGGGTGGAAAGTAGAAGGGGAGGAGAGAGATTTTCAGGAAAGGGAGAGTGGACATAATGGAGGAGATGCCCCTCCTTATTGGTCCTCCACTTGTTTCTTAATTAACTCTAAAATGTCAATGTTTTGGTAGTATAGGGATACAGTGAACAAAAAATAGGGGTTTAAATGAGCAGAAGGGGGGACACAGGAAAGCAGTATAAGATGTGTGTGTGCAATCAGCTTTTTTTTTGCATGATTAAACATATACTTGAACATAAGGAGTGTTCAACAGTGCAGACCACAACCTACTGTGAACAAAACCTGTATGTGATCCAGCAACCCTGACAGACACTACTTTCACTTTTGCCACCTTATCTTGTTCAAATCATCTTTTTTCCCTCCATGGTAAATGCATTGAACTAGGAACTGAAACAAGAGCTACAGTGATAACCCATCTGAAGTCTGAGCATTTAAATGCAGATGCCAAAAAAAGAGGCCCTGAGATAAGCTTAGAACCTGATGTTAATATTGATCAGTTATTTCGGGATAATGTGCTACTCCATCAATAGTAATAAAAGGCAGGTGAAGATTGATCAAAAGCAAGATGACAAGCAAATATCTTGGGAAATGCATGCATACAGATCCATTTTTAATTTCAGAGATACTGTAATCCATTTTGATGTCAGTGCAGTGCAATATGTTGATGGTGGGAGTGATTTGCAGGGGGAAATGCTGTTAGGATTAGTAGTTGGATGCAAGCATCCTCGGTTAAATGAATTGATTTCTCTCACTTATCGGATTTGTGACCATCAAAATAATTCATGTTTTGCTTTGCTTTTTAAAAAACCAGTGTTTTAAAACTATCTTTTGATTAATGGTTGGAATCTGAAACAGAAAAGAATATAACAACAACAACAACAACAACAACAACATTCGATTTATATACTGCCCTTCAGGATGACTTAACACCCGCTCAGAGCAGTTTACAAAGTATGTTATTGTCCCCACAACAAGAAGTGGGGCTGAGAGAGCTGCTAGAAGCTTTGACTGACCCAAGGCTTCAAGCAGAGGATTGGGAAATCAAACCCAGTTCTCCAGATTACAGCCCTGCTGCTCTTAACCACTACATCAAACTGGCTCTCAGAACCACTACACCAAACTGGAATTGGATTTATTGGAGTTGTCGTTTAACTATAGTCTGCCTTTTTCACTGAGATCCAAGGTGGATTACATACTGCAAGTGAATACAATATAATCAATAGCCAGGACATTCACAGAGCAAAAATACAACGGTTAGGACATTTCATGATAACAGATACAATAGGATATGGAAGCAGCAAATTTGAAAAACTAGCGTAAAGTATATTGATCATTGCACAATAAATTCTTTCTTTTGCATCTAACCCCATGGTATAGATTTAACCCAACATTTTGAGATCAGATTCCAAATGAAAAACAAATTGCATCCTAAAATGGGGGGGGGGAGGGTTGTCAGGCTCCAGAGGCTCCAGAATCTGTCTGCCTCCAGATTCCCCAGAATAAATAGAGCGCCACACATTTCACCCCATACTCCCTTCTGCCTTCATTGCTCTGCCTCACTGGGTGACAATGCTCTGGTAACATATTCTTGGTCTTATAACCTTCACAGGTCTGTTATGGGGATAATAGAATACGAATCCTTCTGTAGTGGTTGACCTGTACTGCTAGTTAGGTCCTTGCCGTGACAGTTATGTTGCTGTAATTTAATAAAGCAGCACTTCAGTTCCCAACTCTTGTGTCTGCCTCTTCATTCCAAATTTGGGGGGGGGGGGCGGCAAAGAGAGAGCTCCGCCTGGTGTCCGTTTGCTGTTAAATCTTTGGTTGATAGGGAAAATGAGCATATTTAAATACACAGAGCATCATGGGATGCAAGTCTCCCCAGAGTGGAGGAACAGACTTCCAACCTGTGTAAATCAGAGCAACAAATGGCTGTTACGAGCAAGTGGGAGAACACGTGCAAGATCTTGAGCATACTTATGTAAGATGTCTTGTGTAGAGAGACTCTGAGGAGATCAGAATTTGGGGTGGAAGAGGTCTCAGGGGAGCCATAGAGAACTCATCTCTTTAATCTGCTGTTCAGTTGTAATCCCCCCATCTGGAGGCTGATAACCTAAATGGTACCAACACTCTGACACAGCAACTATGAGTGTTACATAAAGTGTAGAATCACTTTCTGCAGATTTGGACTCAGCTGTACAATTCAAATGGAGGCTCTGTGATTCATTCATCTTTTGGAAGCATACTCACAAAATATAATATTTATGCCAGTTCTTCCCTCTGGATCCATTGCTGAGCTATGCTTTCAAATGTTTTTCAGCATTTTACAAAGCGAAAATGACACTTGATTCTGATCTGATCACATTCTATCTAATCAACGCTCAAACTGGATGCAACAGCTCAGGATACTACAAATGTCTTCCTCAGAAAATGCAATTAATCTCTATCAATAAGCAATGAATGGTTTTCAGAGTTGCATCCAAATGGTAATGACAACTTATTCCATGTGGAATATTTTGGACATAAAAGAAAAGAGATAATTGCTTGATTTGTAAGGGAATCTGTTGTTCATTGAAAAGCAAAACAGTACAAGGATTCCTTTCATAAATTTAGACTATGCACTGAAGGTGCGATATTTTGATGAGTCCTGGAGAGTTGCTAATGTAGATCCTATAAAGGTGGTACATCAGTTTTAACCATCAGTGAAAGAAAAGACTTTCGTAGAATCACAGAATCATAGAGTTGGAAGGGGTCTTATAGTCCAACCACCTGCCCAATGCATCTCCAACAAGAATTCACCCAGCTGCTCCTTGAGGACTGCCAATGAGGGAGAACACATCACATCCCTAAACAGCAAGATTCACTGCTGAATTACCCTTAATATGAAGAAGTCCAGCCAGTACCTTCCCTCCTGTATAAGGACAATATCAGGACAATATTAGGCCTGGTGACCTATGTGACTGTTTAGTTTGCTTTTATAGTCAGGCTGGCCCCACTCGCAACTAGAGATGGGCAAGAACTGAAATACAAACCAAAATTAAGCATGGACCAGGCCAGTTTGTGGTTCATGAACCGTGGTTCGTCAGATCCCATTTCTTTTTTTCTTTTTTTTACAAATTTTTATTGGATGGGTCATTATACAAATATAAAAACATACACAGTTAACTTTCCATCATACTGTAATACCCGCACCCTTTCCCCCCTTTTCTGTTGACTTCCGACAGTTTTCCATTCCCTTTATTACCTCTTAAATAAAACCTTAACCAAGTTAAAATATATATAATATAATAATATCTATCTAATGATAAATACCATTACCTAACATTCCATATCTTTTAGTACTATCTATCCATAATATCCAATAACCTACAATATAATATGTCCCCTATATTAATAGCTATATACTACATTCTAAGAATGGGTCATAGTAATATATTAATAATTTTGAACATTATAGATATGATAGATATATGTAATAGTGCTATCTAAAGATATGCAATGGTCAGATCCCATTTCTGATGAACCACCATGCATTTTAGGCTGATTCGTTTGGTTCATTTTTTGGTTTGTGACTGCAGACAGCTGGTGCCAATCAATAAGTTTCGTACACAACAGGGGATGGACTTCCTGCAGACCTTCTGCTGACCCAGAAGCGACCTTCTGCTGACTTGGAAGTGATGCTTTTCTGACCCGGATGTGACATTTTCACGAACCAAACAAACTGGTTCATGAATGGGGGGGGGGGCAGGTTCATGAAAGTTTGTGGTTCATGGTTCATGAAATTTGATGAACCATGAACCACATGGTTCAGTTTTTTTATGGTTCGTGCCCATCTCTACTCCCAACATTTTGTGATTGGACCAAGCACCCATGAAAGCCATTCTGTGGTGCCTACCATCTGTTCTCAAAATTCCACAAGTTGTCATAGGATCAGCAAGGTATTGTATAACAACAACAACAACATTTGATTTATATACCTCCCTTCAGGACAACTTAATGCCCATTCAGCAGTTTACAAACTATGTCATTATTAACCCCACAACAAAACACCCTGTGAGGTGGGTGGGGCTGAGAGAGCTCCTAGAAGCTGTGACTGACCCAAGGTCACCCAGTTGGCTTCAAGTGGAGGAGTGAGGAATCAAACCCGGTTCTCCAGATTAGAGTTTCACACTCTTAACCACTACACCAAACTGGCTGATATAAACTGATATAAACTGTAATCTGAACACAGAGAGAATCAAAGAAGAGAGATAAGCTGTCCATTTCCAGTATGGTTAAATTATACCATGGAGCTGGATCGAGTTTAAAATTCCCTCCTTCCCACTACAACTCAATATGCCCCCCTCCAATCTTGCTCTTGGGAGAGGGGAAATCGAGGAAGGGGGTCATCAAAAATCATCCTTGCCCCTTGTGTGAATGGACCTTTTTTGGGATCCAACCCATCTTGCGGTAGACTGCCACCAAGATTGATCGACCATTATGTAGCTGGCATATAATGTTTGCTGTGAAAAGGTGACTTCCCATATGGCCTTGCTAAGAAGAATATTTTGTTGATTGCTCATCTGGTTTCAGTCACTCAGTTGGTTTTGGAATTTTACGTTACCACTTACCAGTACCTCAACATAGGAGCCGTTTTGAGAAGATGATAAACATGAAAGATAACATATATTTAGTAAGCAACAACCTTTCATTGCTAGAAATCAATACATTGTTAAACATTTTCTATTTATTGTTGCTATATTAACACATAGGATCCAAAATGGCATCAAACAATAAACGAATGAAGCTGCCTTATACAGAATCAGACCCTTGGTTCATCAAGATCAGTATTGTCTACTTGGACTGGCAGCTGTTCACCAAGGTCTCAGGCAGAGGTCTTTAATATCACCTACTACCTGATTCTTTTAACTGAAGATGGACTAGGAACTTTCTACCTGCCAAGCAGATGCTCTACCACTGAGAGCAAAACTATAAGAGATGAATTACACGAGGATGTGCACGTAAAGGGAGTAGCAATGTTAACTGGGAAGCTGAGTTTCAAAAGACTCTCTACAGAGCCAGGAAAGATCTCTCCTCAGAGAGTTTCTTTAGTTCCTCGTCACCTCCTAGAAGGGGATGGAAAACTGACAGAGCTTTGGGAGGTGAAGAGGAAATAAGAAACCTTCTGAAGGGTGATCTTTGCTGGCTCTATAGAGAGGGGAAATTAACAAAGCCTTCTGATCTGTCTTTTAAAACTCAGCTTCCCAGCTAACATTGAAACTCCCTTCACGTGCACATCCTCATATAATCTGTCTCTTATAATTTAGCTCTCAGTCACAGTCCCCCCCTTCCACACATGTGATCTAAGCTTCAGACCTCCAAATAAACACAGGGACAACCTTCTATGAAAAGAGGCTAACATATTCATGGAGTCTTCTGGGTTTTCTCTGAAGTCCATCATGTAAGCTATGCCTCAGGTATTCCCCAGTTTTATTTTTCACATGAATATCCAAAGAGTAGGCTGTTTCTTACAAACAGAAGTATGCTCATACTTGAAAGATGTATGCATGGTCACTGTAACATATATACAGAGCTAGTGTAAGAACAACTTGTGTTGTTCTTATTAGAGATGAGCATGAACAGCAGTATGAACTAAAAAAAGCCACGAACAGCCCAATCTGCTGTTCATGAACAAGCTGTTCATGAGGCCCCATTCTAAACAAACAGGTGGTTGTTGCAAGTCTCCTTTGTTGCTGTTCGTCAAGCCAGACAGTCTGGCACCCGCAATCAATTCCCTTGGCAACTGGAGGCAGGGACTGCCTGAACTCTGTCTGAACTTCTGCTGTTGCCCTGGAAACCCCAATCTAAGCCCAATTTAGCTTGATAGGCCGGTCTTCCTTTCAAGTGTGGAGCTCTACATTTGTTACAAGGAAGAAAAGAGCAGTGGGGAAGGGGGGCTTCCAGCTCTGGTTTTGTAGACAGTGAGGGAGAGACAGTTGCTGTTGGCATTTTGAGAGAGAGAGAGGGAGAGTGCATTCGAGCTTGAATTTTCTTTGTGTGTGGTGGAATAGGGATCTACCTCTTCAAGTTTCAGGACTGCTGCCAGGCTCTGGGCCAAGCTATTATTTATTATTGGTGCATTTCCTGCTGCATGCTCAGGTAGGGTTTCTGGGAGTGGTGTGGTAGGGATCTTGATGGCTGGAGGAGAGCCTGCTGGCCCCCATGAACAACGAACAACGAACAACGAACAACGAACACCATGTTCATTTTTTTTTCTGTTCGTGCCCATGTCTAGTTCTTATACATGAGGTACTGTTCCAGTTACTTTAGGTTTGGGCGTTTATAAAACAATAAATAATGCAAACAGAACATTCCCTATGAACCCAATGAAACAGCTTTACTGAAGTATAACAAGATACGTTTTTGCCTGTCCTTTTTCTAAAAAAAAAAAAAAAACCTGTATTTTTCAAGAGTATCCCAAGGAAAGAATGTTTAAAGGATGTTGGTAGGGGAAGTTCATCATGAATAGCTCCAAACTGTTCTCTCTATTATGAAAAACAAATTAGCCAATAAAAGTCAGATTCCAACATGTATATTCTGACTTCAGGGTAGCTGGAAAAGAGAAGCAGGAAAAGAGCACAGCAAGAAACTAATTGTAGTGTCTGAGGGATGCTGGTGGAATTATCTTGGACAAGAACTCTGGACATCGAGAACCCCTTTCTAAAGCGCTGAGCCCAGTAGGGAAATATGTATAAACAGCCTGTAGCTGCTCAGCAACTTAGCATGGGAATGCTCTAAGGGTCCGATTTTGAAAGTCAAACTGTTACGAGAATGGCAAGGAAGCAGCCAGCCTAGAAAGAAAACAGGAGAAAATTGACTGGCCAGTGTTTTGTGTTGTAGAATGTCTTAGGGAAAGAAGATACTTTCATTTTTTTTCCCGGAAATGCAGTGAAAAGTGTTGCTTCCAAGAGAGAGAACTCCAAACAAGAACCAAAGTCAAAAAATCAAAAACACATCCTGAATCTGTATAAGGGAAGACATGTCTGAATAGCTCACAGAACGAGTCTCTCAGTGGCCACTAGCCATATTAGTTTAATGAAGTTTCCACGTTTCTTCTTTTGTATATTAAATACTTGGGTTGAACTACTGGTTAAAATCCTGGCTTGCTTTCCTTTAAGGCAATTCAGAGGTGTATGGCTGGCCAATATTTGGAAATAGGATGCTGATCTTTTGTTGTGATCCAAAATGGCTCCTTTGATGTTATTTTGGTTTATTTAAAAAGACCAGATTTCTTCACCCACATGTTTTATAACAAAGAGTACAAAGCTATAAACTACAATATTAAAAATCTAAACAGACAACAGCAACCAAAATACTAAATAACAGCAAACATTCTAAATCACAACAATACCACATAACAAAGAGTAGCCAAAATCTAACTGCAAAAAAACAAAACCAGGAAGCAAACAGGTAGCCAGTGCAGAGTTATTCCAGTCTAAGCCCAGTGGATTCAACTGTGTTTAGGACTGCACTGAAGTCAACTCCTTTTCTTTTGTAGTTGGCTTTTAACTTAGAAGTGTTTTATAACAACCGAGTCAGCTGTTGTTACTTTATTGTAGACTTTTTTATATGGTTTTCAAAACAGTTCAGTGTTGTCCATCTCTTCTACGTCCATTTAATGTAGAAATGATGGCTGCCACACGAGATGGTCTGAGAGTTTGCACAATTTTAGTTCTTCACGCCGTTCTGAAGCTTCATATGGCAAGAGTTCCATCTAGTTTTTATTTTATTTTATTTCCTGTGGTTGCTATTCTTAGCAATGAAGTAAATAGCTGCTTACGAGATCTGCAGCTCCTTTTCACCTTGAACCTGTGTCGGGTGAGATGAATTAAACTGCTAATTGTATATTTGTTAATTGCTGCCTTTGTATTCCAAAACACTTCTTGGGATTTATGTTGAGCATCTTAACACAATTCTCTTTTAGTGTTCTGAAAGGTGTTTTCAGAACAACACTGGTGACATTCTCCTTATCTGGAACTTATCAGGAACATTTCTGAAGGTCGACATTAAGTGGTTGAGGACCCGTTTGTCTCCCCCAAACTTATTGTTGTGACCTTTTCCAAAGTGTGCATGTGTGAAAGCCCACTTTGAGAGCTTTGTTCCTTTAACTCTATGGAAATTATATCTTTCATCATTATGTTTCAGATTCTCTGGACTTAATCTATGTAAATACATGCAAACATTTGATTTTCACAGACACTAACATGCAATTCATTTGATGTAGTTCATATGCATTTCCTCTTAGGATGCCAGATCTGTGCCTGGAAATCCTGGGAGCTCTTGCAGGTGGCATATGGGGGAGCGCTATTGGCACAAGAGTGTGACATCATTTCCTGGAAATTATGTCATGCTGCATTAGGATATGGAGGAAACTCTAAGGTAAAACCTACCTTAAGGTTACTCCAACTCAAAAACCCTCCCATGAACAGTCTGGTAGTATAGACAAGGAACAAACTGGTATATAGAAAATCAGAAAGGTATGAAGGCCGTGAATATTATCACAACTATCCCCCCAAATCCATGCCAGTTCTTAGCTGGCCTGTAGGACCATTAACGGAAGCAGGAATTGGATACACAAAAGCCACATTGCTGTGGCACAGTATAGCAACCTGTCTTCATCCTCCCGCTGGCTATTTCAGTCCTGGGCAGCTTTTCAGGCCTGGCTGCCAGTTGTGTGGAATTCTTCCAAACAACATGGCGATTTCAATGATGGAAGGTGGGAAAGAATGGGGGAAGTCATCAGTGAGGGAGTGCCAAGATTATTTTAAAATCAACATTATCTGCAGCGCGTTAGGAGTCTTGTAATCAAGGAAGTTACAAGGGACAGCCTGTTTTGAGGGGGGGAAATGTGAACAGATGGCAAAAACAAACATTTTAAACCCCCTCTAGGTGACTTAGGCAGTCCAGATATTTGTTGGAAGCATTAAGCAGAGCATTTCAGAGCTGCTGATAATATAATTTCATAGGCAATAGATCATGATACAAAGGAGAAACAACACAAATGGGACAGACAACCTCACGGGCATGTCGAAGCTCTTTTCTTTTTTCAGAAATTCAGTACCGTGTGAGGAGGTCCATCTGCAATTCAGCACATGTGGGATGTTTTGTTTTCTACACAATGCCTGGATTTCTTAGAAGCTTCTGTTTTTCCTGCTTTTTTTAAAAAAAACACAAGCTCATAACCTTCTTTTGTGCAGAGATTGATTTGAAAATACACACACAAGAGCAAATGTCAAGGCAGTTTCACAACTTCCAGGCCAATATCTGCAATGTTCGGTACAGATGTGTGAAATCTACTTATCTTATTGAAACTCTCTTTGTCTTCCTTCTCAAAATTCCTTTGGTGTTTTGCCTGAACAAAAGCTTTCATACAGGCTTTAGATCCATGCTGAGATCTGCTATGGAACAGTGGTTCAGGTGTTATGCTAGGATCTAGAAGACCCAGGTTTGGATCCCCACTCTGCCAAGGAAACTTGCTAGGTGACCTCAGAAGAGGCAGTCTTTCTGAGCCTGATCTACCTCACAAGGGCATTGTGATGACAGCTAGGAGGAGAGGAGAACAAGAAGCTGCTTTAGACTACCGGTGAACAGAAAAGGGGAATATAAATGAAATTTTTTAAGAAGATTTTGCTTTACCTCAAATCAGCCAGTAGATGTGTTCCAAGAGGTTTTGCTCACCACTAGCTTTGCCTTCTAAGGATGTGCTGCTGCAGAAGTTCGAACATTCCAGGACATTCTCCTGTTTCCTGAAAATTGCAGTGGCAACTCTTGCATATATGGTGCTTCCTCCACTTACAATGACGTTGGCAAAGTCCTCAGTGAAGGTGACAGAGGGCCAAGCTACAAGTGATGAATGAAACTTGAATGGCAAATGGATTGAGTGGAGGGCAAGTGAACAGGAAGACATACACTTGCCGTTCAAGTGTCATTCCTCACTTGTAGCTTGGCAGTAAGTCAAAATATTCACCATTTCTTTGTACAACCCAAGTTGCATCCCTGAATCCTTTGTAATTCTGGAGGAAAGGACTGAATCACGTGGTAATAGCATATTAACAAACTTTCAGTGATGTGGTTTATAATATTGACTTCCTAATTCTAAAAGCTCACTCCATTTTTAAGCTGGCCACATGCCCCTTCAAATCTGGGTCCAAACAGCTATCTTATATGCTCACATCTATACAGTCCTTGCCAATTCTCCCCTTTCCCAATAGGCAGATTCTATATTTGGGAAAATGATGCGTAATTGGCTGAGACAGAAGGCTTGTTAAAACAGGACTGATGTTGAAAGCTAGACTCTGAATTTGGATCCCCCATTGCCACCCTCCACCCCCCCCACCCACCCACTTACCTGGCTGGTGAGGGGGACTGCATCTCCCAGGGCACGCTCCCAGGAACCACAGCATGCTTCTGATTCAGGCCCAAATCAGGCCCAATTCAGCCCCCTGCAGAGTGCCAGAGTGCTCCCAAGGTGGTACCTGGCCTGTGCAATGGTATCACTTCCCGGAAGTGATGTCATCACGCAGGCTGGGAGTGCACGTGTGCTCTGTACATGCAGAAGAAGAACATCAAATGGTAGGTGCCAGGCATCCAACCTTCCACCTGGGGGGTAGGGGGACCTGGCAACTCTACCCTAAATAGACCTCTACTTCCTTCAAGTAACAATTACCAGTTTCCTCAGGTTATCACTTCCAGTCAGGTTTGATGGGACTTAATTTTTTTTTGTCCTTTGGGGAACAAATTAAGATGAGGAAAATTTCAGAATCATGCCTGTATTTCCATGGCACAATGCCGTGTCCCTGATCTACAAATATTCTGTTTCAAAAGGAACATATCTATTATTTCAACTAAACTTCCTTATGAACAATGTTGCTTAGGGCGACATATTACAGGTTGGATCCAGGTTTTATGCTGGTGAAAAAGGAGGGAGCCCTGTGACCATCAAAAAAGGCCGTGCTGGGATTCATGAAACCTTATTGGACAAAAGCCATGTGGGATGAGGGCTATATTGAGAGAAATGGGTGAGGACAAGGGGGAAAGCTGGCTGGATCCAACCCTATATTTGCTTAGCTTCCTTTTATGTGGTACTTCCCTCTTTGTTTGACAAAAAAGTATCTTTTTGAATCCGTATCTTCATAGAATACTGGTCACAGCTATTACTGTGGAGTCAAATGTCTTGCTGAATTCTTTTTGAACATGCTTCTCCTTTGGGGGGATTTCTGACCTTTCCGCTTTCCCAGCAGAGGCCAGCCAAGACTGTGTCTCTGGCTCTGATATGCTTTCATTGAATAGCAAAGGTTATTGAAAAAGGACGCAAAAAACAATGCTTTACATAATCCATTAAAAGACAGAAAACAACTGAACAAACACATGAAAATAATTTTCCTCCATGACTTCTGGGATTAAATGATAATGATAATGATATGGTCCGAATAGTCCATTGCTGCTGCAAAAGGTTATCACCTTTGCTTTCCTGCCATATATATGCCTTAGCAATACTTACACGAATCTTGCTGTGGGCCACAGGCCGGTTCCACGAGGCCCACACAGTGGCAAGGTGCTGCAATGGCTCTGCTGGATGCAAACGTGGCCAGCCCAGCAGTGATGTGGCATCGCTGGTGTCTGTGTGTGGGGGTCAGACTTGCAACCCATTGGCTGAAAGGCCAAGGCCCGCAGTCTGACGCCCCTCTCTTGATATGTCATTTCTGCTGCTGGGTATAGAAAATATTAACTCTGAGCAATAGAGGTAAGGCCAGATCACTATTTTCCATTAGGGTATTTCATTAAATTGGTCTTCTCCGCCATTGGATTGAGCCCAGAACTACTTCTCCACTTCCATTTGTCTCGTGCCAAGTCTATTAAGCTTTCAACATCAGACAGAACCATTTATTTTCAAAGGGCAGTGTTGTGTAGTGGTTAAAGCCCCAGACAAGAATCTGATGTACCCATATTCAAATCCCTTCTCAACGATGAGAAACACCATTTTCCTGTTGACTGGCTTTTATGAAAATTGCCACCTCAGTTGGAATGAAAGGCAGACACAGTATTTGGGTTATAAAATGGGCCACTTTATTAACATTTCAATGATTAAACATCAACTATGGCAAGGGCCTAACTAGCAGTACAGGTCGGGCCCTGGGGTCACTACCTGGACCCCACCCCGACCTGTCTGGGCAAGACACCCGCTGCCCCGGGTGTGAGCCATCCATCGTATGGCTGCGACCCAGCCTGGCCAGGCCAAGTGGTTCACCTCCTTAAAGCTCCCCCACCCAGCCGTACAGCAGCGGGGGGAGAATGGCTTGTCCAGGGGATCCCCACCCAGGGTGTCTGTCCTCGCAACTGGGCCGTACAGCAGCCAGCTGCTCCTGACAGACCCCAATTCCCCACCAATGGGGAGGTGCCAAGGGTGCTCACCGGCCCGCTCAAATTTTCCCCTAACTTAAATCCTGCCACCAGGGAATTATCTCAGACCCACCAAGCCAATTACCTCCCTCTTCTCACAGTGCAAGGTAGGCGAAAAACTCCACTCCCAAGTGCCAATCAGGGAAAAGGAGAGAAAAATTCCTGCCTGGCCCAACAAAGCGACTGGCTAATCCTGCATTGCAATTGGGTGAGGTGGGTGGGCCGAGCACGAGGCGCAACTGAGGCGGCAGGGGACGGAGACACCTGCTAAAGCTACAGTCTCTGCCCCCTGAGCTGAACCCCCGATGCCGGGTGCGCCGTTTGCCTTCCTCCTTCTGATGAGGCAAATAATGCCCACCAGCTTAAGTGGCTATTGCCACTGGCTGGGATGGCCGGATTATTTTCTTTATGCTGAATGCTGGTGGTATTGTTTTGTTCTCAGTTATTTAATGCTGCTTTTTGCTAGAGTCTTGTTACTCAGCTAGATATTTTCATAATATTTTGGAATCGGTTTTATGGTGTTAACAGCCATTGGGTTGGATCCAGACAACATTTTCTCCTTCTTCATACGGTGCCACCCCCAGTATATCCCCCAGTACAGCTTATGTTCCCCATAGATTTAACCATAAATAATCTATGGCCTTCAACATAGTCTGTTTTGGTGTTCAGAGTAGGTACTCCTTACTTACTTCTTCAACAACAGAAAACTTGGTTGGATTTATCAAACTGATATGCCTCCACACAAACGTATAGCCAAGTATCAGGATATTAGTCTTTTAAAAATATATAAATAAAGAGTTGTAGACTGAAATAAAGAGGTCAAAGTTGTAAATGTCCTCTGTCCACTCTTAAATAATTTCTAGTGAGTGATCTTAGTTTCCATCCTTTGCCTTCTCCACGTAAACTTTGCTTGTCTATCCGGCAGTTTTCAAAAACTTTGACAGCCTTTAGCATGACTGAATCTTTCCCTTAATTTCTCCTCAAGATTTTTTTTTTATGAAATTGTTTTATTTTTTCTCCTTTTTTCCAATCCCCAAATATAATAGGAAAGCAAATGAAGAACAAAAGCACAGTGTAAATAGCTGTTTTCAATCACTTCATTTTATACATCCTCCATTAGATTTTTTCCTGAATTCCAATAAACTCTTTTCCTTTGCATTGCCTTAGAAATTCTCTATTACTGTGAGCATTGCCAATCTAGTGGCTAATGACTTAGCAAATGGTGTATCACATGTTTATAGACTATATAGTGAAGAAACTGTTCCTGCTTTAAGGAGAAAGATATTGGGGGGGAAAGCAGAGGGTATGTAGTCCCCCCCTCACCCTCCACACGCACCTCAATAGTATTGGCCTGTGCATTGAGTACTTTTGAATCTATTTATATATGCATGGACTCTATTTAGTATTAGAATGGGCTTGCTCCTTGGGCTCAGATCAGAATGGGCTCAGGAAAGCCAAGCAATTCGCCCAATACCACCAAGTACATCAGCTGTTCCTAAGCCTCATTTCAAATACAGAATGAGGGCCAAACTACACATGACGAATGACACTTGAACAGCAAGTGGATTGAGTGGAGGGCAAGTGAACAGGGAGAAATACACTTGCCGTTCAAGTGTCATTCGTCATGTGTAGCTTGGCCCTGAGTCATTCTATTCCCTCACTACTTCCTCCTTCCCAGAGTTGCCACCCCTGGTACGTGGCAGGAGATTGCAGTGGTGGGGGTGGGGTTTACTTGATTGGCATCAAGCTGATACTGCAAAGTCATTTCTGGTGCAAACTGGAAGTGACATCATCACGTTAGTGTGCCCCTCTAGGATTCACTCCAAACTTTGGTTTAATAATGGTTTAACCGTAAAGTCTGGGGTGAAACCTAGAGCATCATACCAGTGTAATGGCATTGTTTTTGGTTCATGCCGGAAGAGACATCACAGTGTTGTCTTTTGCTGAATTGCCCCCTATCCCCCGCAGCTAGCTTCTTGAGCAGCAGTAGGTTATCGGGATCCAGAGTGAGAAATTAGATGGACAGCAGGAGACCTGGCCACCCTACTCTCCTCATCCTCTTTTATCCTCCACCCTATCCTCGCACTTCTATTTATCCTCACAGAATCAAGGTCAGGGCCATATTATTCATAGGCAGACTAGGCTGAAGCCTAGGGGCCCTGTAGGGACTAGGGGCCTGTCATTTTTTTTTTTTTTGCTGAGGCACACCCCCACATAAATTACAATTAACTAATTCTCTTATATAACCTCTGTTAATAAGATAATTAACTGTGTCCTTATTGAAGAGAAACAAATTGTATCATATTTTAAAACAATTATCCATAAATTATATATTTTTAATAAATAATTTTAAAAAATTATTCACTTCAAAATATTACAGTATTGAACAATTATATCCCTAAAATGTGCTTTCCTGAAGAGTTCTACTCGCCCAATAAAAAATATTTTAAAAATTGTTAATAGAATTCTTCAGGAGATTCTATATGGATACAGGGCTATGTACTATGGTCTAGTAACTACCGTACCAGGGTCAGGCTGTAGTGGGGCAAAAGACTGAAGTGCTGGAGGAGCTCCGAAATACCTGAAAACCTATGGGTCTGGCCCTGGTCAAGGTAAATGACCACGTTTGGACCAGGTTCCTGATTTGGATGCAAATAACAGTAAGGAAGAATTTGGACTTGTAAGGTGAGAATTAGAAACTGCCCAAGCTTGCATTGTAAGCACATGGGAGTACAAGTTATGGCAATATCTTGGTCTAGTTCCTGGCATTTTTCAGCCAAAATATGTAAGCCATCTCCATTGATAACTATTCCGAAAGAGCTGATATCAGGTAATATGAGAGTTCTCTCCGAGATGATTGATCATTGGTACTCATTCACAAATCCCAGTTTTATTTTAAGTTAGTCTATTACCAGTGTATATGTGTACATTGATAAAACATTACCAAAAATGCAATTATGTTTATGAAGATGGGCATTTTTTGTACTGTTTACTAATGCTGCTGAGGACAACATACACACATCAGTAAAAAAACACACGAAAAGAATGCACATAGAACCACGGCTGTTTTCACACTCCTTACCTGCTCCCAGAACATTGCAAAACATCGTGCAAACAACGCAGAAGATATCATCTTCTCACGAGAGCTTTGTGCGACGTCGTGCAAAACTCTCATGAGAAGATGCTATCTTCCGAGTTTTTTGCGCAATGTTTCGCAATGTTCTGGGAGCAGGTAAGGAGTGTGAAAATGGCCCATATATACCAATGCCACAATATTCAGATGTTCTTTTGTAACTTAGTGAATGCACACAACAGAAACATGAGGGGGAGGAATGCCAGACTGAACGGTCTGAATGCCATCCCTCTGTACAAGCTTAAGAAACGAAACAGTCAAATTAAAAAAGAACCGTGGAGGATTCCATATGAAACACGACCAGGTAATTTGGTCCTTCAAAATTTTGAGGAGGAGATTGGATGAGGAGAATTTGCACACAATCCCTAGAAGCACCTCTTCTTAAGTTCTCACCACCTTTGATAGTAGAGTCCTGTAGCACCTTTAAGACTAACCAACTTTATTGTAGCATAATCTTTTGAGAACCACAGCTCTCTTCATCAGATGCATTTGACAAAGAGAGCTGTAGTTCTTGAAAGCTTATGCTACAATAAAGTTGGTTAGTCTTAAAGGTGCTACTGGACTCTACTATTTTGTGACTACACACGGCTAACTCTTCTGGATCTATTCAAGATCACACAACCACCGCATTACACTGAGGTTGTCTGTTATTTAAAATGGTAGCAAATCTTAATGTTGTGGCTGCATATCCGAAAGAACTGTGCTATGCAGGGATTAATTTCCCTCCTCCTTAACTCCTCCTTCCCTCACTGGTCCCGCTGCAGTGGTTTTTTAAGACAGCTTCTCCCTCTGGTACACTTTGTCTAGATAAAAAATTTAATTGGGTCACTTTCCTCTGAGAGGTTTTTTTAACCACAGGGATTAACTCATCACAATAGGGAGGGGGAAGAGAAAAAATGCCTTTTTCTCTTCACTAACTATGGTCACCAAGTGTTACCTACTTGCGTTGCAAAGAAAAGCCACAAGGAAAATTAATGGAGCAAGAGTGTAAGCAGAAATTCCGTGAAGGTGTTCTCTCTGCTCAGCAGCAATGCAAATTGCCCGAAGTCATCTGACTGCATTTAAGTAGGGTCCCAATATCAAATCTCTCTCTAAATGTGTCTTAAGCACCTTAATGATAGAAGGGACATTATTGGTTGCATGCCAGACAAGGAAGCTTTCATCTCTGGAAGGGGTGTGTGTGTGTGTGCGCGCGCGCGTGCACGTGCGCGTGCAGGAGAGAGATATTCAAGATTAGACATGGGCATGAACCGCATTACGAACCAAAAATCCTCACGAACAGCCTGATCGTCTGTTCGCGAACCAGCATTCGTTGGAAGCCCAGTTCATTGCATTCGCCCACGGTTCGTGAAGCCAGACAGTCAGGCACCATCAATCAATTCCCTTGGAAATGGAGCTGTGGGTATGCCTGAACTCTGTCTGCACTCTTTCTGTCGCCCTGGAAACCCAAATCAAAGCCCAGCTTACCTTGATCGGCAGGTCTTCCTTCCAACCATGGAGCTGCAAATTGGTTACAATTGGTTACATGGGAGAAGACACCAGGGGGGAGGGGGTGTTCTGTAGCCATGGGCACTCCAATCTCATCCCTGCAAACCCTGATAGGCAGTTTTGATGGCCAACCCCTTGTACACTGGGCCAACGTCAACTGGTGGCTCTAATTGTATCAAATGGGAGTTTCCTGGTGGCTTCAGATTGGAGAGGGTACAACTCCAAGATCCCTATTGCAATCTTGACCAAACATGGTTGCTGGCTGGAGGAGAGCCTGCTAAACACTCTCTGGGAATATGGGCTCTCTAAGTCCAATGGGGGGCGTTCTGATGACCATGAACCATGAACCTTGAACCAGTTCATCAGCAGGAAATGTTCATTACAGTTCGTTAGTTCAGGTTTGTCAGTGGCACCGAACCACAAACCTCTGGTTTGTTAATTTTTTTTCATTTGTGCCCACGTCTATTCAAGATATTGTCTTGTTCAACAAGTATATGAAGACTAAATTTATGACGACCCAATTCAGCCCCAGTCCAGTATATTTTGACAATTTCAGAATATCTACCATTAAATACTTATACACACACAAAATCTCCATAAATGATGGAAATTCTTTGAATTAAATATTAAATTTGCAGAAGAGAATATGTATTTTTAATAAGATTGTCCAAGCGGCAGACTGCATAACCATTTTAGTAGGCAAGGATCAGATCCTCTCCTTCCTTCAAGGGGTTCAGAATGGTGTACTGGGTTCTCCCTTCCTCGTTTTATCATCTCGACAATTTTGAAAGATAGGTTTAAGCTGAGAGATGATGAGTCGTCCAAATTCACTCAATAAATATCATGTCTGTGTGGGCACTTGAACCCGAGTCTTTCACCTCCTAAACCAACACTCAATTCCTATACCATGCTATAGGGTTGCCATCCAGGACCTTTGGGGGTGGAGCTAGGTGTCACACAGCATTGTGCCATGTTGTGACATCATGTCCAGTACCATAACTGGAAGTGGCATCATGTGTTGCCACAATGCCCTAGCAATCTCCCAAATCTCTATGGTGAAACTATAGTTGCCAACCCAGTTGAAAGAATGAGGCAGACACAAGGCTTTGGAATTAAGGGCCGCTTTATTAAACACAACATCAATACTAAACTGCAGCAAAGGCAAACTGGCGGTATAGGTCAAGCCACGGGGTCACTCCCTGACCTGTAATATCACTTCTGTGACATCATGCATCATTAAGACACTGTAGCAATCTTCCAAACTTTGCAGCCATGCACGGCAGCTGCACAGCGGCTTTGGCTGTGTGGCCAAAGTTTGTCTCCTCGGAAGGAGGAGGAGACAGACGGCCATCCCGGGAATCCGGATCCTTACCTTGGGGGGTGGAGACAGAGCCAGTAAAGGTGCATTGTATCCTTATGAAAAGGGCAGCCGATCCATGAGAAATCCCTTTGCAAAATATTGCAAAGATTTAAGCGCATTAGTTGGTCTCTCTTAAGCGGTAACTCTTAGGGTGTAAATTTAATTCAGTAAGAATGCCGGTGCTTATTGTATTGATTATATTACTCAGGTTCCTTAATGCAGAAACAATGATTTCACAGCTTTAGTTTGACAAAGGATGTATTTTTGTGTGAATTAGTATGATAAAAGATGAACCCTTTCATTACATGTTCTGTCAGAAAATGCAAGTTGACAAGATACATTGTCTGTCAGAAACCTTGACTGTAATTCTGAGGTGCCTTTTTAGTCAGAGAACATAAAAGCCATGGTGAGAAAGGGGAACTTTGCTGTTCAAGACAGTGATGAGTCCCAGTATGAGGGACACTGGCAAGGAAGTTTGGGCTTCTGTCCCTGCCCTGTGGGCTTTTCTGGAAAATCTGGTTGGCCACTGTATGAAGCAGTATGCTGGACAGACAGACTAGTGAACTGATCATATGTTGGCTGGTATGGGGAGGGTAGCGGTTGATTTACAATTTAATTTATCGAATTTCTAACCCACCCTCCCTGCAAACAGGCTCAGAGTGGGTAACAACATTGTTAAAATACAATAACAATAAATACAATATATAATTAATAATACAATATTAAGTACAAAATACAATTTAAACCATCAACCATCCAACAGCTGCGAAGGTAGGAAAAAATACACCTCTTCAACAATTGGGAAGGGTAGGGCAGGCAGGTTATCGACGTTTCAGATAACAGCGGACCAAGATAACAGCAGAGAGGCTGACCAGGTAGCCTGCCCAGACCTCAACCACTACTAGAGGCCTGGCAGAACATCTCCGTCAGGCCCAGCGGAACGGTAGTAAGTCCCACAGGTCCCTGGTCTCAGCAGAGAGAGAGTTCTACCAGGCCAGTACCAGGGCCGAAAAGTCCCTGGCCCTAGTTGAGGCTAGGCAAACATCCAGGGACCACCACAAGAAAGACGTACGGTTGCATCTTACCTATTTTTAACACACACTTGCCCAATTCCCTTCATTACTACAGCCCTACTCCACATTTTTTTTTTGTCCATGAGGGTCCGATGATCCCCAGCACAGCCATTTGCAGGAGTCAGAGGGAACTCCCTTATTCCTTTTCCATCAGCAGAAAAACTGGTTGGATACAATGTACAATACTGTGGCTAAAAGTGCTTTTTCACACATGCTCCCTGGCTTTTGAAATACCCTCAAAGCATTTTTATTTGGGAAAGAAAAACAACTTTACAAAAGTAGCAAATGCAAAACTTATGTGGGCTCTTAAGATGGTTGAGATTGCTCAATTAATTCAAAACAAGACTTTGCATTCCAAGCTAATTAAAAAGAAAACCAAAGCAGTTTAGCTGTAAACTGTTTCATAATCTGCCATACTTGCACTTCAATATAACTGCAGTATTAGTAATTAGAGGGATTCTTCAATTTTCAATCACCTTTGGATGATCTTTCCGTTTCATTTCATTGCCTTTTCAGAATTTGCTCAGCGTTGAGCTTATTGCTAGCTGCTCATACTGCCTGGTGTGTTCTATTCCAGTGGCTTCACAATACGAACATATTCAGATTGGTGAGTTTTCACAATTAAAAAAAAATGATTATTGATCCCATCAAAGCAAACACAATTGAACAAAGCTGTTCAGAGTCAGTTTCCCAGTTAGAGGTTACTTGATGAATGTACAATATTTGAGGATTCAAGTGTGTGTGGGGGGGAGATAATGTCAATCGAGAAGCTGAATGATTACTATTGTGCAATGCAGCACAACATCCAGTGTGAACGCAGATCCAGTCTTGCTTTACTACAGGAGGAAGGGGGATTTGGATTTTGAGGCTGCATGCTTATGTCCTTTGAAGTGTTTTGGCAGAGAAGGAGCAAATCTTTTTGAGTTTCTGGCTTTGTTTTGTGATGGGATGCTTCGCTAAGAAAAGCAGTAGCTGTTGAATTGAAGACACGGGAAATGTCCTAGAAAACAGATGGCTGACTAGTAGAGGGCATGAACCAAAATACAAACCAAAATTCGTGACAAACCAGGCTGGTTTGTGGTTCGCGAACCAGCGGTCAATCAGATCCCATTTCTGACGAACTGCCACAAACTTTAGGCTGGTTTGTTTGGTTCATTTTTTGGTTTGACACTGCAGACAGCCTGGTGCCGATCAATCAGTTTCCTAGGCAACAGGGAATGGACTTCCTGCAGACCTTCTGCTGACCTGGAAATGACTTTCTGCTGGCCCGGAAGTGACCTTCAGCTGACCCAGAAGTGACGATTTTCTGACCTGGCTGTGACGTTTTCATGAACCAAACAAACTGGTTCGCGAACCAGGGGCAGGTTTGTGAAAGTTCATAGTTCGTGAAATTTGACAAACCACGAACCACATGGTTCGGGTTTTTTTTCCAGTTTGTGCTCATCTCTACTGGCTAGTTATCATTTCCTGCTACTATGTAGGCTTTTTCCGCACATCCTTAGAAGTATAGTTCACCCTCGGAACTGTGGCGGCTTTTCCCCAAGCTTGCATACTTTTATCATTTGCCAACCATGTGCATATTATTTGTTTACCGTGTCTTCTGCATATTTACTAGAATTGCACTTGCTCCGATGATTTCTTTTGTTGCAGGTTTACAGTGTGGGTTTTTTTGCATTTTCTGGCATATGAACAAGCGCTTCTGAAGAAACTTCCTACTCTTCTCAATCTCTGCTCAGTTCTTCCCCTGAAGCTCTTTCACTTCTTTCTTCACGTTTCTGTTCAGCAGTGGAAGCCTGCTTGCAACAGTAGCTGCATGCGATCGCCCATGTGCAAAGTAAAAAAATAAAAAAAATAAAAGGAGGGGTGGCTTTTAGGCTATGATGACGGAAGTGATGACGAAAGTGCCCAACCTCTCCTCCAAAACTGCTTTTATAGGTACTGTTTGGAGGTTGTCCTGTAATCTCACAATGAAAGGTAAGTGCTTGTGGATACTGCATGTGGAGGTTGAGTTGTCAGGGTGACTCAGCAAAACACAGAACTAAAGTAGAAAAAAGGTGGGAATAACAGAGCTGTATGGAAACAGCCATAGTGAGGCGCTAGAGAATCAAGTTGATGCCCTTTTCCACCAGTCTACAGGATCACCAACATTTTTAACCTTCTTGCTCCTTTGTGCAACCTAACATGATGAAGGGGGGATTTTCCTACTACAGAAATGGAATTTTTGAAAAAGTTTCTCCAGTTTGCTGGCTGCACAGCATCGGGGAGAATACAAAAGTTGGTCATATTATTCTTGTCTCCTTTTATGGACACATGCATTTCTCAGAAGGGTTTTCTTTTGCTTAGAGAGCACTGTATTTTGGGTTTGTATCATTACTATTAGGTCAGAAGGAGTTAAAGATAGCACTGCAAGTTCTCCAGAGATCTGGAAGCAAAGGACATCATTCTTCTTAATTAGAGCTTTTCATATGGACTGTGACTGAAATCACCTCGGTTGCCTTTTCCAGCTCTCACCTGATTCTAATTAGGCCCTTTGGAACATTAACCTGACTTTCTTCCCCCTCATGATTCATCTCATTAGGAATATGGTAAGGTGGGGTGTAGGGGAGAGACGGCACTTGTGCTATATATATGGGAGAGACTGATTCCTGGTTCTCAGGCAGTTCTTGACATACTTTCCGTCAGCTTTGATAACTGCAGGATCACTCGGTGTTTGCATTAAAACATCAGCTTGAACTAATGGCACAGGAGCACAACTATAAAAAAATAAGCTGGTAAAAAGGTTGCCAATGACAGGTTGGGAAATACCTGGAGATTTGGAGATGCAGCCTGAGGAGGGGAGGGTTTGGGATGGACCTCTGCAGGGTATAATGCCATAGACCCCACCCTCCAAAGCAGCCATTCTCTCCAGTTAATGGATTTATTTAATAGGGAGGTGAATTGTAATTTGAGGAGACAGCCAGGCCTCACCTGGAGGTTGGCAACCCTAGTTGGTAACCATATACCTTGGGGAAACATGTTTTTAGATAGCACCCACTAAGGAAGTGGAGCAGGGATCACCGGGGCAGTTAGGTGGGAGGGGGCAGTTGTGAATTTCCTGCATTGTGCAGGCGGTTGGACTAGCTGACCCTAGAGATCCCTTCCAACCCCATGATTCTATGATTCTATGAAGATCTTGTTGAGTTCTTCTCTTCCTGCCCTTAGGTACTTAAGACCAAGGTGCAAGGTTGCCAACCTCCATATGGGGCCTGGAGCTCTGGAACTGCAATTGATCTCTAGAGTACAGAAATCAGTTACCCAGGAGAAAATAACTGATTTGGAGAATAGAACCTATGGCATTATACCCTCCTGATAACCCTCCTCTCCCCCAAATCTCCAGTAATTTTCCAACCAGGCCTACAAACCATGGGGCTTTGAGCTTGAGGGTCACAGTAGATACTTGCCCTTTGTTTTGGTCTCCTTTCTCCTGTTCCTCTGTTCCTCTTTCCCCCCCCCTATTTGTTACTTTTTTTGTATTGTAAGATTATGCGGATTCTCCATCAGAGAGGAAAGTGAGGCATAACTGAATGGCAGGGAAATGACAGAGAAATTGAACAAAATTATACTGACCTATAGGGTTATCTTCTGGAGATCTTCTCCCAGAATTATAACTGAACCCGACAATAATGATCAATTCTCCTGGAGAAATTGGCTACTTGGGGGTGGGGCGGTGGTGGTGGGGTGGACTCCACAGTTTTATATCCTGTTGAACTTCCTCCTTCCTTAGGTTCTACCCCCCCCCCCCCCCAAATCTTCAAGAATTTCCCAAGCCAGCCTGTTTTACTATGAGAAGTTAGCAACTCTATGGGGTATTGATGGTGAACATGGTGATTGCATGTGGACGCAGCTCACTGGGTATTAGTCTATGAATGGTAATGCAGTGTCACATCATCTTCTGATGTGGAACAAAATGTCTGGTTGTGAGGACTGTGTGAGCATATTTATGCTATAGTTACAATTCTTTGTACACAGACCTGAGTGTAAGCCATACTAAACTCACCAGGACTTATTTCCCGGATTGCCTTTAATTCTTCTGTATGGTGCTGAGACAATTTTTAAAAAAATAAATACAGAAATTCTAGTCTCCAGAACACTATTTATGATGTGGTGAAGCCACACAGCAACAGGCAAGTAAGACGAATGAAACCATGGAGAAATATTCAGAATGGATCTATTTGCTAAATCTCTCCGGCTTAAAACTGGTGTCAGATTTTCTAGTTTGCAAGACTTTTTATGGCTTTAAAATTACGTCATATGTAATCTTATTGGCAGATACAGTCAAGTCTTGTAGTCAAAGTCTGCAAAAAAAAACAGAAAAAAAAATGCTGCAAAATGCAGGTGGCCGAATTTGAGTTCCAAATGAAAAAAAGAGGGAAATATATTTATGGAATTTGCTGAAATTGTCATATTCATTTTTTTTTAAAAAAGAAACCTGATCTATTAATTATGTAACATGCAGTTCCTTGAAGACGGCTTACTATAGCCTAATTACTTCTAGTTATGAACTCAGGGAATCGCAGATTGGCAAGTAGGCATATTCTTAGTAGTAGAGTCATCATTAGCTAACTTGGGCTATAAAACTCAATTAAAATTAAAAAATCACACTGGGCCAAAAAATCTCCCCTGTAAAACATTGCTACAGTCAATTAGGAGAGCTGAGGTCAGTGGTAATTTGTTGAATGAAATTTCAGAAAAACTTAAGGACTTATATTTAGGGACGGTTTCAGTCCAATCACTTATCTTAAATTTCATCTCTTTTGTATGCAATGTACCCTTGGTTCTTTACACTCTCTTACATCAAATTCAGATCTTCTTGAACTTACAGGATCATTTTTTGTCAGCTCACCTCCTGCCAAAGAACTGACAATACAGGTGCAATTCTAAGGACACATTCCTGGAAGTAAGCTGTTTTTAATAGCATAGGGTTGCTGAGAAGATATGCTTCAGGTTGTTCCCTGTGTGTTTCACTTGGAGATACTGGAAAAAGGAAGTTTTGTTCATGCATTAACATAATCAATAATAATAGTATGTTTAACTAGACTAGTCATACTACATATGCCAGAGGAAGCCAAATTTTGGATATGATCCACGTACCTTGGGTCTAATAATTATTTGTAGACATCAACAGAGAAAACCTAAAACTGAAAACAATTTTAATGTATAGCAAATATTAAAATGAGAAGAAACCAGTGCCATATCATAGATTGCCTATACCTCTGTTGAAATGGGGGAAAAAAACCTCTATTCATTTTAAATGCTTGTGGGTCTTTCCCAGGGAGAATAGTACATAGCAGCCATTTTTGCAGCTTCATAATAAAAATAAACATGGGGATTGTCCCTTTTATTCTGTCTTCTACACAGTGATTTGCTGTTACTCTTGGAGGTTTATCAGGACAATAATAACAACAATACCTCAAATTATTTAGGATTTCTGCACTGATTAATTTTAGAGAATGAAGAGCATTTGGTTAGAAGAATCTTCAGGTTAACAGTGCAATATTTCTGACTCTATCGTACTTCCTCAACCATGTTATGTGCAACCAGATGGTCCAGAGGTTGAGTGCACAGTGGAGGAACATGGAATGCAGCCAGACAAGTGGAGTTATGACTAGAGGTGGGCATGAACAGCAATATGAATTTTTAAAAAGCCATGAAGAGCCAGATGAGCTGTTTGTGAGCAAGTTGTTCATGAGGCCCCATTCCCAACAAACATGTGTTCATTCCAAGCCCTGTCCATGGTGTTCATCAGCCATTCATCAAGCCAGATAGTCTGGCACCTTTCAATCAATTCCCTTGGCAACAGTAGGCACAGACTTTCTGAACTCTGTCTGAACTCCTGTTGCCCTGCAAACCCCAATCTAAGCTCAGGGGCACTTCACCCCGGACTCAGCCGCTTGTCAGGAAAACCCCTGACAAGCGGCTGAGTGCTGCCTGCTGAAGTGAAATGCCCTTCTCCCTGCTGCTGCACAGCAGCAGGGAGACGGGCAATTCACACCCAACTCAGCCACTTGGCAGGGATTTCCATGACAAGCAGCTGAGTGCAGCCTGCCGTAGTTTAAATTTCCCTCTCCCTGCTGCTGTGCAGCACAGGAAAAGGGACATTTAAATCCCCCACTCAACTGCTTGTCAGGGAAATCCCTGACTGTTTGCAAACGGTGCAGGGAACTTTCTTCCCTTCAGAGTCTCCCCTCCCTCTCTCTAGCCGGCTGGAAGAAGGGAGACTTTGAAGGGAAAGAGGTTCCCCACACCCTTTGCAACTGCATGGAGAACCTTCCTCCCTTCCGAGTCTTTCCTCCCTCCCTCCAGCCGGCTGGAAGGAGGGAGACTTTGAAAGGAAGGAGGTTCCAGACACAGTTTGCAAACAGCATGGGGAACCTTCTTCCCTTCAGAGTCTCCCCTCCCTCCAGCTGCCTGGAAGGAGGGAGCCTTTGAAGGGAAAGAGGTTCCCCATGCCATTTGCAAACAGTGCAGGGAACTCTCTTCCAAGTCTCCCCCCTCCCTCCCACAAACAGCCAACCATGAACATGTTCGTGAAAAGCGTCATGTTCGTGGTTGTTCGTAATTCCCTGTTCGTGGATGGCAATGAACAACTAACATCGTGTTTGTTTTTTTTCCCTGTTCGTGCTCACCTCTAGTTATGACCTCCAAATAGCTGTCTTATATTTCATAGAGTTGGCTATGTGGTTTGGAAAACAATATATGCAATTCTTACCATACTCTCAAATGTCCAGTGTTCCAAAAAAGGGGGAAGGGTTGTCCAACTTTTTAATTTGTACATTTGTTTGCAAGGTTATCTCTGTGGAGACTCCTTATTCCCTTTACGATTTTTTGAAAGAGAGAATGTGTGTTTGGTTTGTGCGGGAAGCTTTAAGTTCTACCTACGGAAGGATACAGACTAAAAAAAGAGGCTACTTCTAATGGCTAAAGCATACAGGTAGATAGAAAATGTTAGGCCCCAGGGCTGCAGTAACCAACTTGATAACAACCCAAAAAACAAGAACAATGACAAAAAAAGAAAACCTGCACCAGCGGAAGGCTCACTTGCTGGAAGCATCTGTTTACTGCTGAGAGAGAAATGTGTATATAACATGTGGCATTTCCTGCAAGCCATACTAGTTATAGTACTTTGGGGATACAGAAGAATATTTTTAGAGGGATAAATATGCAGCAATATGTTTAGCAAAAACAGATACATATTCAAAGGGCAGATTAGAGAGAGGGGGGTAGATTCCAGTGAGGGGAGCAGGGTTCTCTGTAAGTTACACAAGACTGTACTATGATAGATTCAAGACTGAACTGCAAAATAGGAAAAGCATGTGTCTTTTTTGTTTTTTATGCCTTGTAATGATAGTAATATTATTCACACTGTTTTTTTAATAAGTTACTTTTCTTTAAGCAAACAGGCTTCGAGCTTCGGACAAACATAAGACACTTGATGTAACCACTCAGTATGCGTGTCAGAAAGATTTATATTTATCTCTGGGTTTAATAAACTGGATAAGTGTGGGGGGATTCAGATCACAGGAAGTAAGAATACTATTTCCAAGATGTCAGAGCCTTGCTGGATCATACCAGCAGTACATCTATTTCAGCAACCTGCTTTACACAGTGGCCAGGCAGTGGCCCCTGGCATCCAATGAACAGGACACAGAATCCAAGACTACCTCCTGATGTCACCTCCCTAGGTCTAGTCATAGGGTGGCTAGGTTGCCCACTTTGGTGGGAAATCTCCTGCCTTGTGGTCTGCCCCACCCCTGCTCAGTAGGATGGTGGGGAAGTGGTGTGGTGGTGGAATGGTATCCTTCAAAGTCACTATCGGTTGCCTAACCAGAAGCAATGGCACTGCCTGACAAAGCACTCTAGGATTCACCCCAACTCTATGATTTTTACCTCCGAATTTCATGAAAATCCTAGAGCATCCCATAACACTATGACATCACTTCTGGTTACACAACTGGAAGTGATGTCACTGTGTATCAGGACATCGATTCAGTAAGTCTCTGCCCTCCCCCCTGCACACCAAATCTCCAAGAGGTTGGCTGGCAACCCTGACTGGGCTTTAGACATTTGGTGTCTCGAAATATGAAAGTTTCCTTTAGTCATCATGGCTAGTAGCAATTGATGGGCTTCTCTTACATGTCTAAAGGTAAAGCAAAAGGTAGTCCCCTGTGCAAGCACTGAGTTATTACTGACCCATAGGGTGATGTTGCATCGTGATTTCTTGGGAGACTTTTTGTTACAGGGTGGTTTGCCTTTCCCAGTCATCTACACTTCTACACCTCCATGTCTAATGTCCCTTTTAAAGCCACTTACACTGGTGGCCATCAGTACATCCACTAGCAGTGGTTGCTCATTGAAGAATTTAATTACTAATCTAAAGTCATAATCTATATTACTAATTACTCATGTGGTAATTAGACTATTGTCCCATGCTGGATAGCCCATGTGAGCCTGATATCGTCCAATCTCAGAAGCTAAGTGGGATTGGCCTTGGTTAGTAATTGGATGGGAGACCTCCAGCAAAGACCAGGGTTGCAGAGGCAGGTAATGGCAAACCACCTCTGTTAGTCTCTTGCCATGAAAACCCCACCAGGGGTTGCCATAAGTCAGCTATGATGTGAGGGCATTCTCCACAGTAATTAGTTTAGTCAAAGACATCATAATTACTTATAAGTTATAACCCCTGTGAGGGGGTTAGTCTTGTGAACGCTATTTCTAGTGGGGTAGCCTTCAGAAGTGGACTTTTGAAAAGACTTGAAGGAAGTACATGAGGCTGTCTGGAATACTGAGAGCCATAAACCGCCCTTTTCCTCTTTAAAAAATTCCACATACAATGGAATACAAGATTGCTGTGAGCTTTAGTGGAAATTATTTCCAGAATTGTGATTTGCCATTCTTTGTTGTTCAGCATATTTCATTAACATTTGTATTAAACTGGAAAAAAGTCAGCCATATAATTAAATCAAGTGGATAGGACAGAAGGGGAAATCTGATTAACTCCCTAAGGTTCCAACCTGCAGAATTATGATGAGACCATGTTAAATCACCATATAGTTGTAGGGATTTTGTACTCCTTCCAATCTGATGAAGTGACTCCCTGCAGCCCCTGTTGAAAGTTTACAGCTTTGCTTTTTTGATTTAAACTGTCAGCAAGGTGCAAAAGCCCCACACAGGCACCGAAAAGTGGCTTTCAAGTCATAGCATTTATGGCCATGAACATAAATAGAAGGTAAAGGATGGCACCGGAGATTTTTCGTGGGACTATATGTGATTTGATTATCTTCAGAACAGATGGATCTTCATAAATTAAATTAGCATTCTCCCCTCCAGCATTTCTCTATTATAACTGGTGAAAATGGCTATCATAAACCCCTTTTTAAAAAGTCAGTTGTTCTAGAGCACTGCTGAAATCAGATACAACTCCTAGAAGCTCCCGTGTGAGCACTAAAGATGCTCAGACCCAGCCTTTGATCCAAACTAGAGGTAGGCATGAACTGAAATATGAACTGAAGTTCATCACAAACCAGCAGTTCATGGGAGCTCATTTCTCACAAACTGTGATGAATTCTAGCCCCATTCATTTGGTTCATATTTCAGTTTGTCACTCCAGACAGCCTTGTGCTGATCAATCAGTTTCCTAGGCAACTGGGGGGGGGGGCGGGCTCTGCAGACCTTCTGCTGTCCCGGAAGTGATGTTTTCATGAACTGAACAAACTGGTTCGTGAACTGGGGCAAGTTCGTGAAATTTTGTAGTTCATAGTTTGTGAAATGTGACAAACCACAAACTGCATGGTTTGGAATTTTCCCGATTCATGACCATCTCTAATCCAAACTCTAAATTAAAAAAAAAATTGAGTAAAAACAGTTTATTTATGTATTTACTTTATTTATGCCCTGTCTTTCTTTCAAAAGTGGACCCAAAGCAGCTTGTATCATTCTCCTCTCATCTATTTTATTCTCACAACAACCTTGTGAGGTAAGTTAGGCTGAGAGTGTATGACTGGTCTAAAGTTACCTAGGAAGCTTCCACGGCACAATGGGAATTTGGACCTGGGTCTCTCATTCATATCCTAGTCTTGCACTCTAACTACTGCACTACGCTGCCTTTCAATCACAGTAAGTCTGATTTGTCAACTGTGAAATGTTAAAATTTCATAGTTAAAAAAATCATTATTTTAATCCCACCTCTTTTCCAAAGGATCAGAGTCAAGCAAAAGTGGTTCTTTCATTTCACTAATTGATCAGTAATTGAGATCCACTAATTGATCCAGAGTTAACATGCTATGTGGAAAAATACCTAACAATAGTAAACTCTAGAGGTAGGCATGGACCGAAAAATAGACTGAAATTTGACACCGACTGGCCTGGTTTGGCGTTCACAAACAGGTGGGTCATGGGAACATACATTTTTCATGAACGTGATGACTTTTGGGCCAGTCTGTTGATTTGTGAAACCAGACATCCTGGCACTGAGCAATCAATTCCCTAGGCAACGGAGGGAGCATCTACAGACCTTCCCTGGCTGTCAAACAGAGAGCTCCCATTCTTCTCTATGAGAGCAGGAGTAAATCCCCCCCCCACCTCTCAGGCAAGTGGTTTCAGTTTTCAGATGGCAGTAAGACCAGGAGAAACTGCAAGTTAGGTTTTTCAGTCACAGAGGGAGGTATTTGAAGCTTTTGCTTGAGATTCTGGCTGCTTCTGTTCCACAGCCAAGCTCAGGGAAGGCACCTTAGCAGGGTATAATGCTGTAGAGATCTCCCTCCAAAGCAGTCATTTTCTACAGATGAACTTATCTCTGTGGCCTGAAAATCAGTTCAGGGAGATCTTCAGCCACCACCTGGAGGCTGGTAACCCTAGGCCCAGAGCAGAGCAATGCATCTAAGCTTGTGCAGAAATAAAAGAAAACAGCACCTCTGCAGAGCACTTTCCATTCTCAGAGGAAAAATCTCTAACTCCATTCCACATTTTTATTGCAACTTTTTGGTGCTGCAATGTATCTCAATGGAGCCAGTGCAAGTCAATTGGCATTTGCGGCTCCTATTATATCTAATGGAACTTTCCTGGGGGCAGCTGCTTTGGGTGTATATAACTTGGACATTTGAAATCCAATCTTCATCAAACTTGGAGGGTGACTGGAGGGAGCCTACTGAAGATGCCCGGTGAGTTTGGAATCTCTGAGTGTGAAGGTGGCCATCCTAGGGTCTCCAGAAATGACAGACCATGGACCGACAAAACAGTCTGTGGCCCGGGGCGGGTCCATGAAAAGTTCACGGTCTGTGGTCCATGAAACGTGACCGACCACGGACCAATGATCCATGTTTTTTCCCAATCCATACCCACCTCTAGTAAACTCCCTTAAATAACACTGAAATGCTACTTGCATTACTTAGAAATTAATAGAAAAAGCCTGTACTTATATTTCGCTATCCTGTTTTATACATATTCAATGTATTGGTTTTTAATTTTTTAATATATTTATATATTTTATTCTGAATAAATATTTTATGTAATTTATATATTAGCTCTTCTCTTATGCCCTATTAAGATAATGATTTATGGTGATTTTGTTGTAGCAGTTCAGTATGTGTGTACTACTGTAAGTTTTTTTAAATTGTGGATATGTGTGTTAAAAGTTCTGAGCTTGAGATCTTTGGTCAAATGAGCCAATAAATAACAAAAAAGGATGATGGGTCAGTTATTGAGAGCCAATTTGGTGGAGTAGTTCAGAGTAGCTGGACTCTAATCCAGAGAACCGGGTTTGATTCCCCACTCCTCCACTTGAAACCAGCTGGATGACCTTGGGTCAGTCACAGCTCTTTGGAGCTCTCTCAGCCCTACCCACCTCACAGGGTGATTGTTGTGAGGATAATAATAACACTTTGTTAACTGCTCTGAGTGGGCATTAACATGTCCTATAGTGCAGTATATAAATCAAATGCTATTATTAATATTATTATCATTGAACAAATGCAGATTTCTGACATTTTATGATCTCAGATCTATTTGCTCCTTTATATGTTTTGAACACATGAAGCAGTCTTGGACTGTGTCAGGCCACTGGTCTGTCAAGCTCTCCAAGGACTCAAGAAGAGTTTTTTTCTCATTCCCTCCTACCTAATCATTTTGAATGGAGATCCTGCAGATTAGGCCTGATGTACTACCACTAAGGATGCCAACTTTGGGTTGCCTCTTTTGTCTCTTGCCCTTCAGCTCATTCCGTTGGCTCATGTGTCTGGCCATGCTCAAGCTTTATCAGTACCTGAATTGGAAGGAGAGGAAAACACCAAATCCCTAGCAAGATGGTAAGGGTGTTTCTTCATTCCTTCCCTCTATACTGGTCTGATTTTTATGTATATTTGTGCCATCAAGTCACAACTGAGTTATGGTGATCCCAACAATAGGTTTTCAAGGGAAATGAGAAGCAGATGTGGTTTGCTCTGCAGTCTTCCTTCTCCATCCAAGTCTTAGCTCTGCTTAGCTTCTGATGAGGTCAGGCTTTAATAGATCATTCCACATCCCATTCTGTTATAGTTGAACAGATTTAAGTTTGATTTCTGGGATGTCAACACAAAGAAGGAAGAATTACAAAAAAACCCTTACTAAATTATGTCTTTGCTGAATGGGCATATGTACTTGTGATTTTTTTATTTAAATGTTTCAGAACTAGGTAAGCATGAAACATCTGCCTTCCACAATACTTAAACAAGGTAAGGTCAGTTCAGCAAAATAGAGTGTTAAGAATTTTGCACACACTTTATTTTTAACCTTCTGATGAAAAAGGAGAGCACAGCTCCATTCTGTCCTACATAGAAAGGTCATTTTTTTTTCCTGCAATTGCATGTTATACATCATTCATACCAGCTCTTATTTGCTCCAGCAAGTATAAATAAAGCACATCTATAAAGAAAGGTTTGAATTCTCTGGAGATGTTTATAACTATACATACACTGCAGTTACTTTGCAGTATTTTCCAAGAATCAGATAAACATCAAATATCAAAGACTGCTAGTTTTCTATAGCCAAAACAATAGAAGGAGGACATGTTATGACACCTAGCACAAACATGAACATTTGTCATCAAAGTTTGAAAAGAATAGGACAGATCTACAAATCTACCACGGCTGCAATAATGAAAGTGATTTCTCTTGTTCTTTCGGGTTATAATTCAGATAAGTAATATTCTTTTATTACTTTTAAACTGCACAGGAACACTGGTATGATCCTATAAATTAGAATTTAAAAAATGATAATAGAATTATTTTTAAATTGAATCAAAAGCGAATGCTTTCAAGTTTCATTTTTAAGTTTTCATCTTTGTTGTTAAACTGAAGAATGTATTGATTTCCTTATATAGTGTTATGGTAGACAAAAATCTGAAGGAACAGGATACAGTTTTAATAATCCATTGTTGATTATAAACAAAATATATAGGCCAATTCTTGGTTAAAAAACCCTGATTTTTCAAGTATTCACAGATACTATTCACTACTAGGAAAGCATTTGTCTTGTTTGTAGATAAGAGGTATATGTCTGGTTGAGGTGACTAGCCTGACCACACTCATATCAGAATTATCTGTCTACCTACCTACCTACCTAGGTAAAGGTAAAGGTGCAAGTACCAAGTCATTACTGACCCATGGGGGAATGTCGCATCACGTTTTCTTGACAGACTTTTTATGGGGTGGTTTGCCATTGCCTTCCCCAGTCATCTACACTTTACCCCCAGGAAACTAGGTACTCATTTTACTGACCTCAGAAGGCTGAGTCAACCTTGAGCCGGCTACCTGAACCCAGCTTCTGCCAGGATTGAACTCAGGTTGTGAGCAGACCTTAGGCTGCAGTACTGCAGCTTACCACTCTGCGCCACGGGGCACCTTTCCTACCTACCTACTTTGGGCAATATTCTTTAAGAGACACAGTATACATGTATATCAATCAAATACGTATCCCATTATCCTGTCAGCTTTTCCCAAGTTGCTCAGGTGGCATTCATGGTGTTTGTTTTCTCCAAACATCCCTCAGGGCCAAACTACTCTATCGTGTTTTTAAAGAATTGGGCCTGGGTTTCCCAGACCAAACTTAGGTTCCTCGCAGCCACACAGCAGTAGCACTGAATGACTTCTAAAAAGTAAAGGACAGTTCAAATGGGCTCAGAATGCCATTGAGAGGGAATGGCTCTTGCTTTTTGGGGAGGTTCTCTCCCAGTTCTCCTGCTCTGCAGGCATAGAATATTCCGGGTGGAGCAGCTGAAATGGGGAACTCCCTCTGCAGTGCTGTTTCTGCCTGGGAAAAGGGTTGGGGGAAACAGCAGGAGCCCCAAGTCCTCCAGTGATGTTAGAACTTATGTTTTGAAGAACAATACATCAATGTGATTTAAAGTTATTTAGCAGTGTATAAAATCTGTATCTATACAAATCAGGAAGTTAAAAAAAAATCTGTATCTGTACAAAACATGAAATTAAAAAAAAAAAAAAACCAGAAGCTGCTTCTGGAAATCGCTCCACTTCTTCACACATGAATATATGTAATATGCTCTGTACTTGACGACCGGTGACTAGTTTGAATGGACTCCATTGTAAAGTGTTGTGTCTGAGTTGATAACAAAGCTTGTAGCTGTGAAATTATACTTCTGATGCAACAGCCACTAGATTTGGCAGCCCTTAGTTGGGAAATCCCTGGAGATTTTGGGAGTAGACTCTGGAGTGGCTGGGGTTTGGGGAGGAGAGGGACCTCAGAAGGGTATAATGTCATATATTATACCCTTCACAGCAGCCTTTTTTTAATGGGAACTGATCTCTGTAGTCCAGAGAACAGTTATAAATAAACCATGCACAAGACCCTGACTCTCTAAATGAATGTGTTTGTTAGTTTGTTTCCATATTGGTACTCTGTCTTTCCTGGAACAGCAGGTCCAAGATAATTCACAAAAGGTAGTTAAGGACACACAAATTAAAATCTTAAGAGCAGTGTGATTTTGCACATGCTCAGCTGTCGTAATCACAGAAGGAATGCAACTTTATAGGAAGAAACAATAAAAAGTGCCACCCTGTTATATTCCATACAGGCAGCAAAACACAGCAGCATTAATTTATTTTATTCAATGCATATGCCACATTCAAAAAAAAATCAAGTGGAAAGAGTGCATTCAGAATGATAGACTTGAAATGCTACAGTCTGTGCAGCCTGGCTTCTTGTTTCAAAAGACCACTCCCCATCCTGCACTTTGAGCTCTCCATCTCTGCTTTCCCTTTGTCCCATATGTTCCATTTGGTCTCCTGCCTGAATCATTTCTTGCCCGAAGACTCTATCTCATTCTACAACACGCCTTCAAAAGCTGCTGTGAGACACTTGAAAACCCAATGATAACATATGTCACTGGTTTTTGCTTTGAGAAGCAATCCAAGCCTGCTGCGCCATTATATCTATGACACACTGTCTCTCCATTATGTAAGCATGGCTCCCTGACATCCCTTTATATGTTCAGTTTGGAGCTGGCAAGAATGTAATTTGATTCTACCTCTGTTACCTATAAGCATTTTCTTTTTGCTCTGAAAGAAAAAAAAAACCCTAGTTTTTATTTGAATAATGAATGGAGCCCTAGCATGATTAGTGAATGGGAAATTCCTGAAATCTGAAGATTGCAGAAAATAAGGTGTTCTCTAGGTTAAACAAGTCAATCAGAAATTTGGACCACAGCTGAGTTCATTTTTTTCAATTGACGCAGCATTCACTTCAACACTTCCCCAGTCTGGATTCTGTCAGATTTAGCAGTTGCTGTTTGAAGAAGTCGAGTACGAAGACTTGGATGTACATATTGAACAGCTTCTGAGTGTCTGTCTCTCTCTCCCCCCCACCCTTTCCCACTTCTGAAGGTTATCCTCCGAAGATCTAAAGAGGAAGCCGTGGAAAGTGTGCAGACAAGCAGACTTGCTTGCCACTCTTGCCGATTGTGGAAACATAGGTCTCGCTACTGTCTGTGTGTATGCTTTTCCTTTTTTAAAAAAGTCCTTCATGCTTATTTCTCAGCTTTTGTCCAGAGATAGTTGTCAACAAGTCAGCCAGTTTCCCCCCCCCACGGCCCCCTCAGTGAAATTTATAGAATCATCACAGCAGCCACCGAAAAGTAAATACATTACAACCTGCACCAAATTAAGAACATCTTAGCAAAATTTCCATTTCTACCCCCTGTAACACAGGATTTAGGGGAGTGATCTTATGGGGTTTACTCCCTGGGTTTTACTCCCAGGAAAACTTTTTAAAAGGATTGCCGTCTAAGTCCACTTTGCTACTTACCTTTGGTTTTAATGTAATAATGTAATTGGTACACTTTCAGAGGTATGATTGTTTGTGATTCCATATGAAATTGTCTTCAATCTATCACGGGATCAAAGCTGAGCAAGATTCCCATTGTATTGTATTAATTGTTGGCATTTCTTTTTTTCTGAATTTTTTTCTGAATTCTTTGTTCTGAATTTTTCTTTTCTGGTTATAGCAATTTGTTCCTGTTATTCTCTTTTCCTCTTTCAAAAGAGGAATTTTCTTTGATTTCTCATTCATTTATTTTCGAGGTCTTTTTGAACCATGTGATAGTATAGTTTCTGTTTATTCCACATGGTAGTGTTCTGTGCACTCTTTTGTAACTTCAGCCCTTTCAGCCTTACATATCTCACATGGACGTTGTGAGGATAAAAGGGGAGACAATGTGGTGTAGTGGTTATGGTGTCAGTCTGGGATGACTCCCACCACTGCCACAGAAGTTTCCTGGTTGACCTTGGGCCAGTCATACACTTTCAGCTTAACTGACCTCACAGGGTAGTTGTGAGGATAAAATGGAGGGGAAGAGATTGATATAAACTTCTGGCAGGAAAGGAAGTAGTAATAAGGAGGGTGGAAAATATCCCTTTACATAACCAGGTGTGGGGATGGGGTTAAGAACTTCACTGAGCTATCAGAGACAGTAGTGAATATATGAGATTGAATCTTCCTCTTCAGAAAATAGGAATTTGTTCAAAACTGACTGACAGTATAATCCTAAGAAGAGTTACTCCAGTCTAAGCCCATTGAAATCAATTCATTTAGACTGGAGTAACTCTGCTTAGGATTACACTGTAAAATTCCTAAAAAGAGCAATAGAAAAGGCTTACTGGATTTAAGGGAGAAATTTGGCAAAGAGTATTAAGTATGGGCAAAGAGCAACTGAGAGAATTCCACGTAACAATCTTGGATTTAGTACCAGACTGGGATCTGGGAGCCGTGGTTGAAATTCTCATTCTGCCATGGAAGCTCACTGGGCGACCTTGGATCAATCACTCTCAGCCTAATCTACCTCACAGGGTCCTTGTAAGGACAAAATAGAGAAAAGGAAATGATATTGTCAGCCATTTTATGTCCCTACTGCAGAGAAAAAGAGAGTATAAATATTTGAAAATAAGTAAATAAATATTTTCAACAGGAAATTATATACTTCTTTCTAATTTTTGTTTGCTTTGCTTTAAAGATAACTTAAATTTAGCCCTGGTGCTTTTTCTCTTTTGAGGGAGGGGCTCAAATCTGAATATGAGAGATATCACTTTTGTTCCTTTCTTACCAGAATTCTCTACTGACCTGTACCAGTTTACTTTATTGTATTTATGTATACATTTTAAAAGCTAATTCATTCCCTTATGTGCTGATCATTAAAATCATACCCTTGTGCTAATATTAACGTTAAACAAGGCAGCCGGGTAAATCATCAATAAACGCTGTAGGGAAATCTGAAGGCAAGTGAAATCTGGGCACTTTTAGCAGTATTGTCATAGCTGTTTCTGCAATGGCAGTGTTGAGCTCACATGTGAATATGGGAATCACAAGGCATAGCCAATAAAGTGATCTTTCCCACCTATCTGTCTTTATCTTGATGGCATTATCTAGAAGGCACTCACATCTATCTGTCTGTCTTCCTAGACTTCTATTGCTTATTCAACATCTCTTTAGAAGCAGTAGAGAATGAGAATCCACACCTTCACCCATACAGCTCTTTCATCCAGCCAAGATGTACCAGAGGAAAGAGATCCCGTCTGCCCCAAATGGCCCTGCCTGGTCCCACCATCCCAGCTGACCCTTCGGGCCAGAGAAGCAGCACTACGAATGGCTGAATGGGAGCTGCAGGTGAGAAACCAGTGACCTAGGGCATTTTTGTACTGGTGACTTGTTGCTTTTGGCCCCATACCTCTTTGGGTTTCCTTCCAAATTCCAGGTACTCAACTCCCCCTTCAGATTTCACTGCAGCATTTCAAGGGTTTTCTTCTCATGCAAAAAAGGCCCTAGACTATAACTTCCTCTTCCTTCTTGCCCTGCCTCCCTGCACAGGGAAAAATAGGCATCCGTGCTTGTGGTGGACTCACATGCTTCCAGTTCTATCTGTTCGTTTCACCATATCGCTTGCTGTAATTAACCAGAACGATTTTTTTAAAAAAATCTGTGATTTGCATTTATTGTGAAGACAAATCAGCTCTCTCTTTTCCCCAGTGAATGTAGCCCAGAGTGGAGCTCTTTGGAGCCGCCAGCATACCCGAACTAAAAAAGAACAAAAGATGTCAGAAAATTCCATTAATGTCAAGTAACATCTCACAAATCACATCATTGCTGAGATGCCATAACAGTAGACTCTGAGAAAGTCGTGGGGATGCTTGTTTATTATTATTACTATTATTATTATTATTAATACTGTAGCCCTGGGTGAGAACGATGGCAGTAAAGGAAAAGGGCCACCGACCTTAACTTTTTAGTGTCCTGAATGCATTCCCTTTCAAAGGAAGCAGCATAGATCCAGAGGAGTTAGCCATGTTAGTCGGTGATTGCAAAATAGCAAAGAGTCCAGTAGCACCTGAAAGACTAACCAACTTTATTGTAGCATAAGCTTTCAAGAACCACAACTCTCTTTGTCAGATACATCAAAAGCTTATGCTACGAAAAAGCAAGCAAAGAGACAAAGCGCCCTTGGTAATAGTACGAGCAAAAAAGTGAACAACACAACCAAGGGATAAAGCAACAATTTACCAATTTATACTATGATAAAGAATCAATGTGATAATAACAAACTTATTAAAGTGACTAAGTGCAAAGCAGCAAAGGATTCTTTAAGAGTACATCAATGATCACATATACAAAACAATAAACCATGAAGGCAAGTGGCCAAGCACAAATATTCTAAACAGTAAATCCAATTCATATATAAACATTTACATAGAAATAGGTGCAAAAGAGTCCAGACGGTCCAATAAGGTAACCAGAAGTAACAATAAAGTCCGGAACGGTACAATCTTCATGTGTTTATAAATTCCCCCCTCTTCCAATACTTTTAGTTGGGTCACTGTGAGAAAGTATCCTGCTGATTGTTCTAGCTGTTAGTGTTCTCAGTATGCACCTACCTCAGGTGTGGAGATGAATACCAATCGAAAAGTTCTACCTCTCCCATTTGTCTTCTTCATACCCATCTTAAGTTATATGCCAAGCACACCCTTCCTGAGCTTCACTCTTCAGCCTCTTGCTGATTGACTAACTGATGCATTTTGTTTTCTTCGAGGAAGTGCCTGCACCAAATAGGCTTTTCAGAAGGGGGAAAAAAACCTACAGGCATGTATTGATTTCTTCTCTGCCATGGGAAAGTGCCTTCCTTTCCATTGCACACCTTCAGTGACACTTCAGAGTGCTTAGAGTTTACCAAACCTGACTAATTTCAAATGGATTACTGAACTTTGATTGATTCTCTTCTTCCAATGGGATGCTAAAGGACTTTCTTCTTCAATGTACCTATTCCCCTTCTTTCAGACATCATGGGGGGTTGAAGCTGATTCTGTAACATGCTCTATATTTGAAATATCAGTGCAACAATTGCAGATAGTTGTATGGGTTCAAAACAAAAACCCGAAACAAAAGCTATGCAATAGTTTTTGTATCAGGAGGAACCCCAAAACAAGCTTTATTAGGAGTAAACAAAATAACATTGAGCAAGTTTTTGAGTTCTACAGGATTCTTTGTCAACGATGGATTTTAAAAGAGAGGAGGGGGAAAATAGATGTTTCAGACATTGAGTGGAAGCCCACCCACCTGTAGTGAGTGCCAGACAGTCTTGAATTTTGCAGCGTGGAGCTGACATCTGAGGAGACAAGGATAAATGAAAGCCTTCACTTGAAAACATAAATACCAGTCCTTTATCAAATATCTTTCTGATCTCAAATATTGGTGCAATATGTGAAAGCTAGTCTTGGGGTAGAGTTGCCTGCCCAAGCCTGGTAACTTGTGGAATGGCTAGGGGCAGTGTCAAAGGTGCATATGTCTGATGTCAGCAATGTTGCCAGTGATGCTATGTCATTTCTGGTACAACCCAGAAATGACAAAGGGTGGCTCTAGGTATCACCAGAAACTCTATGATAAAAATCATAGAGTTTCCAAAAATTCCTAGAGCTACCCTTTGCCACATCTGTACAACTTGAAAGTGACATCAGTGACATCGCTTTTAAAACATTTTCTTCCTCTACCATTTCAAGCAGTGATGGACAACAAGGCTTGCCAGTGAGAGGCCTCTTGTCACAGCAGGAGGCCTGGCAAAGCCTATCTGAGGAACTATTTTCTGACTCATATTACACCAACCTTTTGGCTGAATTTGATGAATTTTTGCTAATTCTGTTTTACTTGCTGCTTGTTTGGCTGTTGAGAGATCAGTTCTGATATTTTTTGTCATTTGGCTAATGGATACATGCTTATTTTCTATATTGTTGTCCCCTTAATTGATTTTACTGTGTGACTTGATGGCATGCATGTTTGTTAATTGCAGAAGTCTAATCCTAAACAGAGTTACACTCTTCTAAACCCATTGAGATCCATGGGTTTAGAAAGGTATAATTCTGCAAAAATATTTATATCCTTTCTTCATGGCTCATGGTGCTTTACAAAACCTCAGACATGTAGAATAAAATAAACCCCCAAATAACCCACTTCCCCAGGACTGCACTGTAAACTAGCTTAGTCCTTTGTGGGAAAGGAAAGGTAAAATAATTTAAATATAAATCAGTGGCAAGATCAAACTTATTTTGGATTGTCTGTGATGTAGTATGTGGAGGGAACAATGATGATCAGCAAGAGTTAACATAATGATAGGTAAAACATATGTTTTAATGCTGATTTAACTACTGCTGAATAGATTTCATGATAGTCTGCCAATATGTGATTGCATTGTTTTACTTTTTTTTTTCTTAACGGTTGATTTTATTACTGTGAAATGGGGTTCACTTGCTTTTGCACTGTGTTGTTGTGAAAGGTTTTTAATGTATTTTATGGCTATGGTTGGCTTTATGGGCTTTTTATTGATTTATAATTGTTTTTAATCGTTTTCACTTTTATTTTTGGTCACTACATCATGATAATGAAATACTATGAAAATGAATCATATAAGTATATAAAATTTATTGAACTGTTCCCTATAACATAATCGTAATAACCAGCAATAATCATCATCAGGCATGTCAAGTTTGTTTTTTAAAAAAATATTAAAATATGAATGAAAATACAGTTTCAATTTAAACTCTAGATTACCATAAAGTGATGTGTGTATGTGTTATGTGCTATCAAGCCACTTCTGACTTATGGCAACCCTATTAATTAATGACCTCCATGATGTCCTATCATTGACAGCCTTGCTCAAGTCTTGCACTGAAATCTGTGGCTTCTTTTATTGAGTCAATCCATCTGTTGTTGGGTCTTCCTTTTTTTCCTACTGCCACCCATTTTTCCTAGCCTTATGGTCTCCTCTACTGAGTCTTGTCTTCTCAAAATGTGTCCAAAGTACTATAGTCTCACTTTAGTCATTTATCATGACTTGGCCGCATGCCAATTGCAAAAGCAGGAGAACTTGTATGAGAATATCAAAGGCTACTATATTAAGCCATTTATTACTGATCATTTACCCCCCCCCCACACACACACCTGTTTTATTTGCTTAGAGATAATGATCCTAAGATTACTTTGGCAGTAGCAAAATTTGTCTCAACCCTTTTATTCCTTGCATCCAAAAAAAAATGAATAAGAATTTTCGCTGCTCAAGATTTGTTAGTTAATGAGCTTCTAAGGGAATAAAATAAAAGGTCCACAGATAAAGCAAAGGGACTGTACATACTTAGAGGGCGACTTGGCTAGACAGAAAAAAATGGCTTTATAAATTAGCCTAGAGATAACTTAAAGAAACCTCAGAACACTGGGGGATGAGTGAGCATGCTTAAGAGACTATTAATGTTGAAAGCAGCTGAAAGTCAATTAAAAAGGGGAAGGGGAGAGAATAAATTAGCTTGTTCAGCTCACAGAGAGTTAATAGAATTCCTGAGAGAGTGGTATGGTATGGCCGGGGGGGGGGGGCAAATCAGAGCCAGTGTGGTGATTTAACGTGTTGAATGAGGATCTGACAGAACCAGATACAAATCCCCACTCTGCCATGGACGCTCCCTGGATGACACCGGGCCAGTCACTCTCTCTCAGCCCAACCTACTTCACAGGGTTGTTGTGAGGATAAAATGGAAGAGGGGAGAAAGGTGTTGTAAGCTACTTAAGGTCCACACTGGAGGAGAAAAATAGGGTATAAATGCCTTAATAAATAACTAATACTCCCAAAGTATACATGGAAGTTAAAAATTCTGGTGCTGAAATTATCCATTGCATTTGACCTTCTCATTCATTACATTACTTGTTGAAATAGACTCATCTGTGTCATATTTTTAAATGCCCCATCATTGTTCCACTTACGAAATGGTTATGTCATGTGCCTTCATTTATGTAACAGGCTTTGATTTTTTCGTTGGGTGTGATGCACACAGAAGTCTACACATTGTGCAGCTGGGACATCAGCAGCTGGTCTCAGTGGCTTGTGTTTCATTCCTTCCACCACCTTGTTCCCCCCAAACACCACCTTGTTCCCACCTTGTTTCCCCAAAACAACCCCAATGGAGAATAGCATATGACTGCAGTGTTAATTCAGACAAACACCTATGAAGGATTCCTATCATGAATGTGTGTTATGCACTATCAAGTCGATTCTGACTTAAGGTGGAGACCGTATGAATGAAAAAAACTTCCAAAATGTCATGTCATTAATAGCTTCTGAGGTCTTGCAAACGGAAGTCTGTGGCTTCCTTCATTGGGCCAATACATCTCATGTTAGGTCTTCCTCTTTTCCTACTCTTTACCAAAGTAAAATATGCATTTAAACAGGTATTCTAATATATATTTTCTGGTGAATTGTCAAAGAATGCCCCCCAATTATAATCTAAAGAGAGGTTTGGAAGATTACAGGATTACCTAATTGCAGATAACTCAGGGCCAAGCTACACATGACCAATGACACTTGAACGGCAAGTGTATTTCTCCCTGTTCATTTGCCCTCCACTCAATCCACTTGCCGTTCAAGTGTCATTCGTCATGTGTAGCTTGGCCCTCAGACTTTCTCTACACAAGACATCGGGCACGTGTTCTTCAAGTGTCCGGTGATGCAATGTTTTCTGGGAACTGTAACCTAAAAGAGTTGCTTAGGATCACTGGGGAGAGGAAGGTTAAAAATAAAAGCAAAATTAGGTTAGAAGCATTTTTCTAGTGCAGTTTATGGGTCAAACCTTTAGTCTCCCCCACCCTCACTCTGGCTGGAATCTGCCAGGTCTTAAAATAGAAACTTTCAAAGACAGAGATTGTGAGATCACTGGGGGAGACAAATTTTGCAATTTCACCCTGAGTGCAGCTAGGAGTGGGGAAGAGATCAGGGTTGCAGAGGAAGGCAAGGGCAAAACACTTCCATTGCCTCTTGCAATGAAAACTCCATCAGGGGTCACCATAAGTCAACTATGATTTGAGGGCAGGATTTTATATGCCCTGATCTGGATAGCCCAGGTGAGCTTGATCTTATCAGATCTCAGAAGCTAAGCATGTTTGGCCTTGGTTAGTAATTGGATGAGAGACCTCCAATGAAGACCAGGGTTACACTGGCAAGCAACAGCAAACAACCTCTGTTAGTCTCTTGCTATGAAAACCCAATCAAGGGTTGCCATAAGCCAACTATGACTTGAGGGCAGGATATTATATGCCCTGACCTGGATAGCCCAGGTGAGCCTGATCTTGTCAGATCTCAGAAGCTAAGCAGCGTTCGCCTTGTTTAGAAATTGGACAGGAGACCAACAAAGACCAAGGTTGCAGAGGCAGGCAATGGCAAACTACCTCTGTTAGTCTCTTGCCATGAAAACCCCACCAGGGGTCACCATAAGTCAACTATGACTTGAGGGCAGGTTTTATTTTTAACATACCACAATAATGATGTACCATTAATAGCAGTGGGATTACTGCTTGCAGGGTAAAGTAATTCAAGGGATTGATTGTAAGGATGTCTCCTTTTATCTGCCCTGTTATTTTGCCTTTAATACAAATCTGACATGCAAGCTACTGTGCAGATGAAAAATTTGCTGTTTCAACCCCTAAATCCCCTTTTCAATTTTGCTTCTCTCTTGTGTGACTTGAACCTGTGATTCTTTATTTCCTGTTTCTTCACACCAAACTTCTTCCATTAAAGGTACCCTTTTCAACGCTGTTGTGTCCATAAATTACCATTATGTATACTATATGTACAGATGACATACATTCTCTGAATAAATGGCATATAAATGCTATACTGTATGTGTATGCAATCCACAGAACCAATGGTACAAAGACAAGACATGTAACCATTGACAAAAATAGACATTAATGTTGCACCATTTTTTAAAAAATCTCTGAAAGAAGAGGGTTAAACCACTTACAAATTTGTCCATGCTCCAAAAAGCATGGAAATGGTTAGTCAAGCCATGGCTTAACTCTGCACCCGGTAAGCACATCTCACATATTACGTTGTACATTCTTGTATGTAATGCTTACTTAGAAATTAGTCTCCATGAACCTACACTTTGCTTTGGTCTTTCAGGATGACGCTAAGCTTAGGGGATGTGTGCTGGCACAAATTCAAAAGATACAGCTTTCCAAAACTTGTACTGTATACATAAATTAAAAGAAGGTGTGATGTTTGCGGTGAAGAATCCTCTCTCTAAAAACCTCACCCTCTTCAGATGGCATGCTGCCCTTGCTTTTTATGTATACAGAGAAGAGAAACACTTTTTCATGCATACAGAGAAGCCGCAAGTCCATCTAAAAATCATCTCTTTTGGGTCTTGCAGCCCAGAGAATGGAAGTCTATTGGAATGAACAGTGAGGGTCTTATTACATATTTTAAAGCCCTTGTGTTTGTTGATGGGAAACATAAGGACTCTGGGTCAAACTGCACAAGACAAAATACACTCGAATTACACTTGAATACACTCAAATTACAAAATACACTTTAATTACCTGTGTAAATCAAGTGTATTTTGTCTCGTGTGGTTTGACCCTTAGCATCAGACAAATGGTAAGCTTTTTGTGCTTCCAAATTATGGAACAACCTTTTTCTGTATACGACCCTAGCATTTGGGGAGAAGTGGCTTCAGCCTTCCTCTGTGCACCATTTTTGCTTCCTCAAACTGCCCTGTTGGTTGTGCTGCAAAATTAGGTGCAGCCACATAATTAATATGATTTTTGCAATAGAGTTAGCAGCGGTTCTATTGGGCAGTTTAATAATGTGAAAACAGCATGGGGAGAAGGCTGCAATTGCTGCTTCCTACATGCCACAGTTGTGAGCAGAAAATGGCCTACATGTATCTTGGAGGCATCAAAACTAGAGATGGGCACGAACCAAAAGACGAACCAAAGTTCATAATGAACCAGTCCGGTTTGTGGTTCGTGAACTAGTGGTACATCAGATCCCATTTCTGACGAACTGCCATGAACTTTAGGCTGGTTCATTTGGTTCATTTTTTGGTTTGTCATTGCAGACAGCCTGGTGCTGATCAATCAGTTTCCTAGGTAACAGGTAATGGACTTCCTGCAGACCTTCTGCTGACCTGGAAATGACCTTCTGCTTGCCCGGAAGTGATCTTCAGCTGACCCGGAAGTGACGATTTTCTGACCTGGCTGTGACGTTTTCATGAACCAAACAAACTGGTTTGCAAACTAGGGGCAGGTTTGTGAAAGTTCATGGTTCGTGAAATTTGACAAACCACGAACCACATGGTTCAGGTTTTTTTCCAGTTTGTGCTCATCTCTACTGGCTAGTTATCATTTCCTACTACTATATAGGCTGTTTCCGCACATCCTTAGAAGTATAGTTCACCCTCGGAACTGTGACAATTTTCTGTCCTGGATCTGACGTTTTCAGACCAAACGAACCGGTTCATGAACCAGGGGCAGGTTCGTGATAGTTCACGGTTCATGGTTCATGACATTTGACGAACCATGAACCACAAACCACATGGTTCAGTTTTTTCCCAGTTCATGTCCATCTCTAATCAAAAACTCAATGCATATTTGACATAATGTCCTTTTGTCATCCACCCCAAAGTACAACATGTAACATGCCAGTGTGGTGTAGGATCTGGAAGACACAGGTTTGAATCTCCATGGAAGCTTGCTGTGTGACTTTGGGACAGTCATATACTCCCAGCCTACCCTTCCTCATGGGGTTGTTATGAGGATAAAATGGAGGAAAGGAGATTGATATAAACTATTTTGGTTCCTTCTTCGGGGAGAAAAGCAAGATACAATTATCTAAATAAAATAAAAAAGTAATGTGCTAGGTCTGAAAATCTGGCCCATAATGCTGTTTGAGTTATTATGTATTAATAGCACCAGTGATGTGGCCCAATCAAGTTAGAAAAGAGAGACAGAGAGAATGTTGTTATTGTGTTATAGAAACATCAAAAAGATATTAAGTCTTTTCTTCAAGACCTAACAATGCCAGCAAGATACTTAGCATGCCATTTCTATAAAAAACAGAGATACTGATGGCGCACGCTGTATTTTTTCTTAGCTTCGGGAATGGAGTTTTTAAATAGATATATCATTGCGAGACAAGCTATCTCACTAGCATGAATAAAGACAGGTCCTTGCTATCTGGTATCATGTAGTGCAGCAGAGTAACCCTCAAGTAACCTTTCTTATTCAAATCAAAACAAAGGCAAGGGGGGAAAGACATCTATCTATCAAGATGTTTGTAGTACACGATCATCACTGAGTTAACAGCACAGCTTGCAACCATAAGGGGGGAAGAAAAGACCACAGTCCTTTAACTGAAAGATGACATTGTGCAAATCTATCCAAAAAATACCGTTAGCTGTATGGAGTGATTGCATATTCTCTGAGACATGCCTGTGCTTTGTTTCTTATTTTTATAGCCCCACTCCTCTTCCTTTTGCATGCTGAAACTAGCAGGTGATCTTTCAAGAGCTCTTATATATTTTATGCGCATTTGAGAACAGAACGAAAATCCACCCTATGAAACAGAAAAAATGTCATTGCAGCTCAGCGTTGACAGGGCGGTGGAGGAGAGGAGGGTCCAGCAACAAAAACACCCAACACAATTGACTGGTGTAAAACAGGCCACAACTTTACTGAAATTACAGCTAAAGGATCATTGGTGCCACATAGGGATCAGATCTCAAGCCACAGCTGAACCGCCTGCCAGCTGATGACCCACCAGCCCCTTCAGACCCCAGTTGAAGGGTGGAACCAAGGAGTGTCAGACCGTGGGCTATCACATGAGTATACACCCCTACGGGAAAACCCCTGCCACCTGGGTGTGAGCCTGCCCCGGCAGCCTCCTAGCTGGGCATGCACCACCATGACTCACCCCAAGATTCCTTATGGGAATCCCTTTAATGTGGGGATAGAGCCCATAGGTCCCATCTCCCCCCAAAAGAGATCTGATCCCAATGTAAAACGCCCAAAAAAGAAGTTGTGACAAGAAATAGTGACAGACATAATAACCAGCAATGAAGGGAGGGTTGGGTGGGCTTTCACCATCCGAGCCAAATGAAGCAGAGCGAGGCAGGGCTCCTCTTTCTATGCCAGCCAACCTGACCTGAGTGAAAACTGCATGCCTCAGGTCTGGCACTCACTCCACCCCCTTCCCCGCTGACGCTGATTGGCCGGCTGGGAAGTTTGAATTGATTGGCTGATAGGCTTCCCCAGGGGCCCTTGGGAAGCCCAAGCATGGGGGCTACCATGCCTCATCCCTGCCGACGCTCCTGTGAGGTGCAAATCAGGCGGTCCAGGTGAGTGGAGGCTGATACTTCTAGTTGTTTGCATGGGACAGTCATTACAGAAGAAAATTCTTTATGTCACAGTTGGAGCTGCTACTGTTTGATTCTGGATATACTTATGGTACTATACAAAATGAAGTAGCAATGCAGTCCAAGAGGGTCTTGAAATACTTGAGAGAAAGGAAAAGATCCTGACCAGTGAATAATGAAGAAACAAATACCAACCGATGTATTTGAAGTATAGGGCCAAAAATGCCTCTTTCTGGTTTTGTTTGTCCTAATTCACGATCTACAGAAATGTAAGCAGTCTGAGACCCCAAGTAGCCACATCTTTTATTAAATTCACTTTGGCAGTATATCTTTGGCTTCAAGGAGTCTGAGAGCCTTGCTACAAGTGACATTTTTCACGTGAAGGACACTTGATCGTTTTCACAAGTTTTTCTGGGAACAGAAGTCCCTCTCCCCCGCCCCTTTTCCTTCTGTTCCTTCCCCTCTCTGTTAGAATCACTGCCTGAAGATCCAGAGAAAGCCAGCGACAGCAGCAGCTTTTGCAAATCGTCTTGCTCCGGGGGTGGGGGTGGGGGGGAATGCTCTGGAGAAAGCTGACATGTTGGTGAAGCTGAGCAGGACGCCCAGGGAAGGGAGAAAGTTGCAGCTGCCCACCCCCAAAGATCGTTGAGAGCAGGCTTGTGACTGGAGGAATGATTTGCCAAAGCTTCTGTTACCGCAGGGTTTCTCAGGCTTTTCAGGCAGTGATTCTAACAGAGAGGGAAATGACAGTAGGACTTCACCGACATGTCAGCTTTCTCCAGAGCATCCCCCCCCCCCCAGCAAGACGATTTGCAAAAGCTGCTGCTGCCGCTGGCTTTCTCTGTCTCTCCAGGCAGCAATTCTAACAGAGAGGGGAAGGAACAGAAGGAAAAGGGGTGGGGGAGAGGGACTTCAATTCCCAGAAAAACTTGCGAAAATGATCAAGTATCCTTCATGTGAAAAATGTCACTTGTAGCGAGGCTCACAGGCTCTAAATCTGAGCAAAATCTGATGTTCTACCCATAGATAGTTACTCACAGTGATGTTGTTTTCTTAACTGTTTGGCTGTTTTCTTAACTGTTTGGCAAGCTAAAAATTGAGGTTAACTTGCTCAAGCTGGCCAAATTATATCTGTGTGCAGCTGTTAGCAGCTACATCAGCTCTTGCATTGCCTGCAATTCTTGGGAACTTATCTAAAAGCTAGTTTGAGTCTCTTCTCATCTGCAGAAGTTCTATACTCCTCCAAAAGTGATTGGATCAACTTCCTCTGGCTGACAACCATTGAACATCTGCTTCCCCCAAAGAGGATTGAACATCTGCTTCCCCCAAAGAGGATTTTAAGGGATAGGAACTGACTGAAGGTCTTAGCTAGAGATGGGCACGAACCAGAAAAAAAAAAGAACCATGAGGTTCGTGGTTTGTCAAATTTCATGAACCATGAACCACGGACTTTCACGAACCTGCCCCTGGTTCGTGAACCGGTTCGTTTGGTTCGTGAAAATGTCACATCCAGGTCAGAAAATTGTCACTTCCGGGCCAGCAGAAGGTCACTTCCGGGTCAGCAGAAGGTGTGCAGGAAGTCCATCCCCTGAGGTGGAAAAATAACATTGGTTGGTTGGGTAACCTTGAGCCAGTCACATACTCTCATACTAATCTACCTCGCAGGATTTTTTTAAGGATGACATGGAGGAGAGGAGAATGAAGTAAGCCACTTTGGAACCCCATCTGGGGAGAAAGGAGGGGTACAAATAAGGGAAATTAAGTAAATAAAACACTGTATTATCTGTTGCCACAAAAGTGAAAGGAGAGAAAGGGAGAAAGGAGGGGTACAAATAAGGGAAATTAAGTAAATAAAACACTGTATTATCTGTTGCCACAAAAGTGAATCTTTAAGAACTAACAGAATGTTGGATAAGATCTTGTGGACCACTAGAGTCTGCCTAATCAGATGAATTTGGTGTAGTGGTTAAGAGTGACAGGACTCTAATCTGGAGAACTGGGGGTGATTCCCCACTCTTTTACTGGAAGCCAGCTGGGTGACCTTGGGTCAGTCACAGCTTCTTGGAGCTCTCTCAGCCCCCCCCCCCCACACACACCTTACTGCACTTTGTAAACCACTCTGAGTGGATGTTAAGTTGTCCTGAAGGACTGTATATAAATCAAAAGTTGTTGTTGTTGTTGCTGCTGCTGTTGTTATTGTTAAAAGTATGTGTGCAGATACACATACGTACATGCACATGTGTGCACACACACACAAACACGTGCTTGAACTATGCATTCATAAGATGAATTAATTTAAACCCAAATATGCAGATAGACACATACATATGTGAGTGCATGAACTATACATTTTGTTTGTCTAGGGAATTTAGGAGCTCTCATTCATCCATTTTTGAGTTCTTTCCCACCAAATCTGAATTTTATGTAGATATAGCATTTGTTTACATTTTTTTGCCATCTATATTTTAGCCAATAGGTTGTATGCTATCTGTTTTAATTGATTCAAAAGTTATCCTTCTTGAGAAGTTTTCAAATCAGTTCAATATCTTCCTTTCTCCCTTCTCAGAGTTGTGGCTAGGTTGACATTTTCCTCTGTTGTGTATGTTTCCCTTACTATGACAAACTAGACAATCTATTCCTATGATATAGTTTCTTTCAGGCAAGCATGAAAACTTTATAATTAATGAAATTACCTGGGAGGTAGTGCAATCTTGAGGCCCACTGAGCTGCTGGTTACTGCATGTCCGTATAACTGCGGTGCCACTAGTCTGTACCCTAAGGACTTTGGTGGGAGAACTGCACTGGCAGCTGAGTCTAGCAAGGTGCAGCCAGGAGAGAATGTTCCCTCGTTGTCCTGGCAACACTGGCAGAATCCACCAATTTTGGAACAGCTGCAGTTGACAGCACCATGAGTGACAGGGAAAGGCATAACAACAACAACAACAACAACAACAACAACAACAACTAATTCTCCAGATTAGAGTCCCACACTCTTAACCACTACACCAAACTGGCATAGCCAGTCCCCAGGCCGGGTTGTGTTTGCCATCACCAGCTGCCAATGCTACTACTCACCCTGCAGTGAGTGGATGCACTGGGCAGAAAGACCCCCACCATCAGGCTTGCCTCAACCCAACAGAAGTGCCTGTCTGGAGAAGAGCCCTGCCCTGTTTGTGGGGGGTTACACTAAAGGTGCATACAGTGTGTACCCCCACCCACTCACCCAACCCCCTTTCCTGTCAAGGGCCAGGCCGGCACCTGAAGCATTAATCACTTGCAAACTACCCCCTCCCATGTCACTCCGAGAAACATGCTCCCTCCTTGAAAAGTAAGACCAGATAGGGAGCCCTGCCTGTTGGCATGGCAGTCGGGAGCCAGAGAGCCACTCCTCATGGTGCCTTCTCAGGAGCAGGTGGGTTTTTTTCTATAGCTTAACTTTTTTCTGCTGCTGGGAGCATTCCCAGGCCCAAAACGGCTCAGGGGTCCAATTAACTCATGCCCTGCCCCTCAGCACACCCCTCAACATGCCAACACAGGAACTTACACTGCAGTTATGTCCATGCCCGTTGGCTGTGACAGGATGCTGACAGAAGGTCTGAGCAGAGTGGCGCCGGGCCACTGTGCTGATATGGGGTGGGGGGTTACACTGGCATAAGTCTGGGATACACCGGTGTAACTCCTGCTTGCCTCTCTGAGTGCTTTCGCCCTCCCTCAGGATTGTACTGTAACTTACATATGCTGCAAGTTGGCTTTGACGGTAAAAAGTGCTTTGTTTTCTAAAACACTGTGAAATGATCCAGATACCCGATGTAAACTAGAATATTTTTAAACATGCTCAGAAATGCACTTACTTCACACACTCAAACACACAAATCCTCCCACCTTCAACTAGAAGGATTGACCTCTTCCACGTTCCCATGGATACACAACAGAAACATCAGAAGGTTACATCTGAAGAACTTTCACCCATTGAAAAAAACATCAACCAACCATTTTGAGACGTGGATCTAGCAAAGAACATGGTCAGCTAATATACACAGGTGTTCTCTTACAGATGACAGACATTTGGTGTCTGTCCTTAAGGGACATTTGGTGTGACTCCTTAAGGGAACATACTTCTGGGGACCTTAATAACATTTAAATCAGAAGTAAAAGATAGTTGAGGGGGTGCTAAAAGCAGAGAACAAAGAGGAAAAGAAGCAACATTTTAAAATTTCAAACAAGAAAGACTGATGCCACATTTTTCCTCCTAAACTTGTTTGGAAATTAGACAAATTCATTGATTAATAATTCATTCCTCGGAGAATTCATTTCAAATTCCCTTTCCTTCCCCAAACCCTGGATCAGGGTAGATGTTTTGAAAAGAGTGCTACCACTCTTTTCATGCTTAAGTCATCCTAGGGGGGATGAACAGACAGACAGACAGACAGACAGACAGACAGACTCTGTCAATCTCCGTTGTCATACAAATTTGCATGACTTTGGCTCAGTCATTCTTTGGCTCAGTCATTTTCTCTGAGCCTTATTCTCTCTGCAGAATAATGCTGCAAGCCACTTCGCAGCCCAATTAGAATGAAAAGTATGGTATAAATACATAAGGAAACATTGTACAATTTGGATATACATAACATATATATTCCACATAAAACTGATGCGACATGAGGGTATAATCCAAATGAATCAATAAAGCCACGCGTGGAAAAGAGGAGGAATGAAACCATGGACAAAATAAATAAATATAAAAAGAAAGGAAACGGAAAACAGTCTCAGTTTTCGAGTATCTTGAGAATGAGTTGTGACAAACATTAAGGTAATGAAAATGGACGGATAACCCATTTTGTGCATTCTCTGCTCATCCAGGTCCCTTGCTAGACTCCCAAACCTTCCACCATGTCTCTCTTTTGGAGGCTCTTTCACATTGTTCTCCGTGGAACAGTCAGTCTCCAACATCCCAAAGTCATTATTCCCCCCTGCCTCAACAAGAAGACTGTTTTGCCCTGAGCTAGCTTCCAGCCTAGCTCAGGGTTCCTGTTTAAAAGATATAGTAATTCATTTGATATTTTTAGCATTGAAGACAGGTATCATTTTGGAGCACATTACATTCTCCAGCTATTATGTAGCCCATAAAAGTGAACATCGTAATACTTTGATTGCAGGTTAAATCCAAATTTTTTTTTAAAAAGGCAGCTCATAGAAGTACAAATCCGCTATAAAAATCAGTTTTGTCATTCTATTTATTCTTATCACCAACCATACAGACTAAAGTATTTTCCATAATTTTGGAAGTAAGCATTATGGTTATTTTTATCACTGTGTATTACCAGCAGTTAGATAAATTCTGCTGTTGTGCAGCATAAATCCTGGATAACTCCATTGACCTCCACTTTTTGATGCAAGTGAGCATAAACTAGCTGAAAATACATACTAAGGGAGTTTTTACTTGGCACTCATTTGGTTTTTGCAGGCTTCCTGAATGGAGCCAAAGAATATATATTGCAGGTGTAAAAGGGTTGGAGCTTTGAACTTAAGGATGTTCGAATACAATCTTGCCATCCCAAGCCTTTCTGTTCCTCCCATTTTCATTGCTGGTGTTCCAGATTATTTTTTATAATGCCACTGCAGACTTCACTTTTACAATCTTTTATTTCATTTTCATATCATATGCCATTTATATGCAAGGGATGCAAAGTAACAATAAAATTGCATAAATGTAACAAGAAAAATCAGTGCAAGGAAACAGAATACGACACAGTAAGAAATTCCTGTAGATGAAATTTATATAAAAGAGAAACAAAACCAAAATGAAGGATTTCAAGCTGAAATAGTAAGCTGTGAAATTTCTCAGAGCCAAGCTACAAGTGACGCCTGACACAGGTTGGACACTTGTCAGCTTCCCTCCAGTTTTGATGGGAAATGTAGGCATCCTGGTCTTGCAGCTGTAATGGAGAGCCAAGCTGTAAAACCAGGATGCCTACATTTCCCATCAAAACTTGAGGTAAACTGACTAGAGTCCAACCTGTGTAAGGTGTCACTTGTAGCTTGGCTCTTAGTATCTGATTTCAGAATGGAGAAACCAGGTTCAAATCCTCACTTAGATTTCATTCATACACTCCACAGCAATTACATAGATCACATTTATATTGGAGTAGGGCCTAGGGTCTTGGAGGGGAGAATTAGGTTCAAATCTCTACACATCCATGGAACTCTGGGGGTGTCCTTCATAGTCTGGGATACACATATCTGCAGGACCCCTTCTTCAGCTCTGCTGCAGAAGCTTAATCTACTCAGCAATGATTTTTGAAGGTGCTGGCATGCGAATTGTTGAGACCAGTAACTGCTCAGACAATCATTCTCTGCTGGGGCCCCCACATATTAGAATAGGGTTGCCAGAACCCCATACCCTCCCGGTGGGAGGGGGGAAATCAGCATTCACCTTCACTCTGCCCTTCACATACATGCTCCCACACCTGCGTGATGTCTCACTTTCAGTCACGTCACTTCTAGATGACATCATCACACAGGTATGGGAGTGCACGTGTTCCACAGATGGCCAATTTCAGCCCCAAATGGACCTTATTTGGCCCATTTGGGGCCCAAATTGGCTCACTGCAATGTGCAGGAGATCTCTCAGAACTGTGATGATGTCGTGCTGCCCCGGGAGTGCACCCAGTAGGCCTGTTCCTATGCATTTCCCCCGCTCTGGCCAGGTGAGTGGAGGCAGAGGGTGGAAGGTGGGAGTGTGGGATACTCTGCCCCCACTAGAGGACCTGGGATCCCTATTTTACAATAATCTACTGGATGAGATCAGGGATGCTCCCACGCTACTATCATACTGTAACAATTTCAGTACAGAACTTTTGAGGAAAGCATTCCTTTGAAGAGGACGTTTGTCATTTTATTAACATTTTATTTCATTCATTGAGGGTTTTTAATTTCTTGAAAATCCTCCTTGAAAGTTTCTTGAGAAAGGAAGACAATGAACCTAGGACACAAAATGATTATGAGGATAAAATGGAGGAGAGAAACGCGTCCACATTGATGAACCATGGGATGAAAAATTAAGGAATTGTGGAATGTAGGTGGAATGTAGATAAACATCCTCCACTTAATCTCTCTCTCTCTCTGTCTCTCTCTGTCTCTCTCTCTGTCTCTGTCTCTCTCTCTCTCTCACACACACACACATACACGCACAATGAATCTGTAGCAGAAAGGAATAATGGTGGAGGAACAATAGTACTAGCTGGGACATTTCACATATAACCCCCCATTTAATTATTATGGAATCTTCTGTTAAATGAAGATTCTTTCCATTGCAGGACTTCATTTAATGGATGGAGTCTTTCTTTGACGAATATATCCCTCCTCTTAATTGTAAAGTGCTAATGGATCCAACTCACCAGTGAAATGAGTCTTCTACCAATAGGAACAGTCATTCCTCCAATTAATATCTGAGGACATACTGAGTACTGAATGAAAGAATGTGGAATTCACTTAAATTTCCAAAGCTGATCAGAAAAGAAAAACAGAAAAAAGCAACAAAACTGGTTCAAAGTGTGGGATGGTCACCAATAAATAATAAACAGCTTCTATTTATTTTAATGTGTGTTGAAGAAGACCCATCTTTGTTAGTGTTCCCTGCGTCCCTGAACTTTGGATTAGGGGACTGAACCTGTTCCTATGTCAGGCTTCCAGGACCAAGAATCTTGGGAAACTGGTCTGAGAAAAAGAAAACATCTTCCCCCTGCAGGTGGTTCCTTAAGATGGTCATCCATGTTCCCTGCCTTCTCTGAATTGAATCCATTTGTGGAAAAGGGGGGGAGTCCCCTTTAACCAACAAAAGTGCTATACTGGAAACACACATGGACAAAAGCCATGTAGGACAAGGGCTGAAGTAAGCAGATGAATTAGGCGAGGCTAAGTGGAAAACCTGGCAGGATCCAACTCATGGATTTATCTTCACATACACTGATGGTGTATGACCTAAACTATCATTTGTAATCAAGACCAATCCTACTAACAAAGATCCCCTCTTAAAATACTGCAGTATAAGCTTGCATGAGCACATGAAGGTGTCTTCTACCGAGTCAGACAATTGATCTAGCAAGGTCGGTACTTCCTATTCTAACCGGTAGTGGTTCTTCAAGGTCTTGAGATCTTTCACATCGCCTATTGCCTGATCCTTTTTAACTAGTGATATGAGATATTGAATCTGAGACCTACTGCATGCAATGCAGATGCTGTATCAGCAAGCCACAGTTGCTTGCTCAACATGGAGTAGGTGGAACTCCTTCCCATGGTCCCAGGCCAATTTAAGTATTCTATTCAAACACGCACATACCCCACACACAAACATGGAAGAGCTGTCTCTTCCCCACAATAACTGTTCTGTAGAACAAAGGAGGAACTCGTGTGGGATTATTTTGACATCCATCTACAGTTCATGTATACCTGGCCATTTGTGTTCTTTAAAGATGCAGAAGGTGTTGGCTGAGTGCCAAAAATACAGTGGTAGCTACACAGTACTGGTTTAAAAGTGTGAAAAAGAGTTTGTTTTAGAACTACATTATTGATAGCAAAGAGGAGAGATAGAGATAGTGGCCATCGTCACACGGGCTTTTATTTAGTGCTAAAATGGCGCTATTTCCCGGCAAACACCCACCTTATTCCAACACTGTAGCGATTTTCTCTCTTCTGCTTTGTGCTTGATTGTCGCGCTGTTTTGTGCCTCAGGCCATCGTCACACGGGCTTTTATTTAGCGCTAAAATGGCGCTATTTCCCGGCAAACACCCACCTTATTCCAACACTGTAGCGATTTTCTCTCTTCTGCTTTGTGCTTGATTGTCGCGCTGTTTTGTGCCTCAGTGTGAATGCCTCACATCGATGTATTTTGCCTCGCAACGTCCTATGCCCTCTCTTCAATCCCAGAATCCATTTCTTCCTGTGACTCCCCTTTTTTTTATTTTATTATGTCCTTATAACGCCATAACGACATAACACAATGCAAACTTTCTGCTGAAGTAAAAACGACTCAATCACCATGGCAGAGTCTTCAGTGATGGGGATCACGCCAGACAGGGAGTTTTCTGCGGGCAAAGGGCTATTTATATAATTTCAAAGTTGGAAAAACAAAAGGGTCGTAATGTTTTGCTCTAACGGAATGTTTATATGCTGTTATTCCGTTATAGCGGAATTAAACGCCAGAATAATAAAAAAAAGGGGGGGGGAGGAGCTGCTTCTGCGCGGTTAGAGAGAACAGAAGAGAGTGCTTCGGTGTGGACAGCTGGTGGCGCGAAGAGCCATTAGGTGACCCAAAGAAACGTTACTGTGCCGATAACAGGTAGGACGCTATATGCTGTAAATTTAACGGAAGAGATGCCCGTGTGACGACGGCCAGTGCCTCGCCATCTAGCTGTCTAGGAGAGAGTTCTCAGAGTGGAGAAAGGAGGATATTGCCCATTAAGCCCAACTGGAGACGAGACAAGGAAGTGACACTTTACAAAAAAGAGAGGTGCTGTCCTTACATTCCTATCTGACTAATCGTTGCTGCCCCCTGTAGGGTAGGGTTTTCTTCTCTTCATCTTTGTCCACCAGATGTTGCTACTTCCAACAGAAGGAACAATCAGATCAGGAATTAACTGACTCAGATCAGTATCCAACATTTGATGATTTTCAATGAACTCCAAACCAGGAGCAATAGCAGGTTTTCATCTTAAGAAAGATTATCTATATTCATACCCAATTAATAGCCTAAAGGATTCTGCAAAGGAATGTAATTGAAGCTTCTGTCACCGAACAGGCAGTTGCAGTTAACAGTTATCTACTGTAAGGCAGGATATTGAATGATATTGAATAATAGAAGCTGATCTCTGATAGTTTACAGGCAGAGCACTGCATGCACACATTTTAAAAATCTGGTCCAAACAACATGACCCAATATTCTGGTTAATTTAGCATTTGGCATTTTGAAATAGGTTTCAGGGAAATGGTGAACCCTATGAAATTATTTTCACTTTGCATATTAATCATTTTCCAAGCTCCTAATTAGATGCAGATAACTGTGCAAGCACCTAAATGTATTTAATAAATCTGAGATTGTATTTCACCTAATATCACTGCAATGCATTAAAATAATGAACACAAGCAATAAAGGTTCCCCTTGTCTGCAGATGTTTGCTTGCTGAAATATATATATATTTCCCTTAGACAATAATCTAAGCTTTATGTAAATGACTAGGGAAGAACAAAATATCATGTAGTGAGAGGGGGGGTGTAATGCAGCTGTATTAATAAAATAAAGTGTACATCTAGCTCTTCCGTGGATATTAATCACTAAGGATTTATAAGCAAGACAGGATGCTTGGGAAAATGTTTGTTCCCCATCTGAAGCAGTTTGTGGCTGTGGGCTTGCATTTTATCTCACCTCATTTATATGTTTGATTAAAACTTGCATCTCCTTTATTTTCAATAATCAGACATGGGACACTGTTTGCTTTCTGTAGGTAAGAGGATGGGAGAATGAGAGTCACTCTACATGAGACATCTGACACATGAAGAACACATGTCGGGAGAGGCAATGCTAGCATGGAAGGGTAGTTTAAAACGACATAGCCAGAGGCAGAGCAAAGGCTTTGTTATACACTGGAACTGTGTGAAGGGGCTGTGAAATGCCAGAAGGGAAACTTCAGCCCATTATAACCTCTCCAGGTCCAAGCCACATTTCCATTCCTTGCTGCCCTTTGGTTGTGATCCCATACTGCTTTAGACTGGAGAGGTGAAATTTACAGAACCTTCCAGGAGGCTGGAATTAACAAACCTCAGAGGAGCAATCTCCACTGGCTCTGCTTTTTTAAACTACACTTCTCAGCTAACATTGTGTCTCCCTACACGTGATGAACATGCACTGAGCCATCTCGTGTAGAGAGACTCTGAGGTGTATTGCTAAAGATGGTAAACTCCTGCCTGACCAGGTATGGTTGGCAAATCAGAGAACCAATCCCATCTCAAAAGTCATCTGCTGGGCTTGGAATAAACTGCCAGTTTAGTCTGATACAGACCCCCTTTCAGACATGTAACAGAAACAAATTCCCCAGGACACCCACTCATGCCTTTCATGTCTCCACCATCTGAAATGAGATGAATGGCCTGGTGGACTAGAACTAGGCTTGCCAAGTCCTGTTTAGGATATCCCCAGAGATTTGAAGGGGCGGAGCCTGTGAAGGCTGGGGGTTAGGGATGGGGATGACCTCAGCATTGTCCACCCTCCTACCAACCATTTTCTCCATGGGAACTGATCTCTGTAGTCAGGAGGAGATGAGTTGTAATCCCAGGAGGTCTCCGGGCCCCACACAGAGGTTGGTAACCCAGAATAGAACCTTTCTTGTGGTATTATCCAGATGTGAGACTCTCTATAATTTTATTTTTTAGGTACCAATTCTGACAACTCTTTAATGCTAGTTTTTTTAAAAAAAATCACATTGGTTTGTGGTCAACACTGTTTTTTATTTTGTTTGGTTCCATGACTTCTGCCCCCTCCCCCATATTTTATTATTTTAAAATTACATGTCTTTCAGCAATTGAAGAAGCCTTTGATGGAGTGGTTAAGAGCAGCAGGACTCTAATCTGGAGAGCCAGGTTTGATTCCCCACTCCTCCACTTGAAGCCAGCTGGGTGACCTTGGATCAGTCACTTAAGAGCAGCAGGACTCTAATCTGGAGAGCCAGGTTTGATTCTGCACTCCTGCACTTGAAGCCAGCTGGGTGACCTTGGGTCAGTCACAGCTCTCTCAGAGCTCTCTCAGTTCCACCCATCTCACAGGGTGATAGTTGTTACTGCTGCTGCTGTTGTTATTTGTAATGTCACATCTCTGTCTGGCAATCTGACATGGACTTGTAAGAAGAGTCGTCTAGTACAGCCTTTGATACAGACCAGTATATCAAGAGGAAAGAGGCAGGTTGGTTTACAGAGGATATTACTAATGCTGTCTGAGCTAGAAACCCAATTCAGGAAAGAACAATTTGGGGAGGGGGGCAGCCAGAGCAAGTTCCATGGTTTCGGGGAGCTGGGCAGAGATTTCTCACACACCCACACCCTGTGCCTACAACTTGACTCTGCTTCTTGCCCTCTTATCCATGTGCCCCCACCTGCTTGTGTACCCTTTTTCTGCCCCTTGCAAGTTAGTCCACTTCCTGCAGTCACAACTGCCCATGCTACCTGCAAACCCTTTACCCAATGGTGCTGGGTGGTGGGTGCTGCTAGGATTGCCCCTGCCTTGGCCAACAGGACAGCTGATGCATTGTGCACCACTCACATGCCCTTCTCCAGCAGCTCTAGATAGCATATGCATCCAGGAGCAGAGGTGACAAAACATACACAAGCAGGCAGTGAAGGGTGTGAGTGCATGCATCAGAGCAGATACATGAGTAGGGGGCTAGCAGTAGTGGACCCCATCAGAAGCCATAGGCCCTGGCAACTGCTCCACTTCAGAGTATTCTAATATCAGTGCTGCTGGCAGCCATTAGACCAGCCATTCAGTTACACAGCCAGAGCCCCTAAAAGACTTGTCCTCCAAATGGCCTTCAAGACCACCATCACCAATCCCATCCACTGGAGACACCAGAGGACCTGCCCAGCAGATTCCAAAGTGCTGCCAAATGCATGCACAGACTCTTTAAGAAACACTTCTTGCCTAGAAAGGAGAGACCCAGCCGGATCATTCTGAGCCCTCCCAAGTCAGTCTAGCTGTAGCATCTGTTGGAAGAAGCTGCCAGCCTTAATGATATTTGAGGTTTTGCACTTTGCCTCCAATTAATCCTAACCCTGCAGACTGATCTAGTGGTGATTCTACTCTGTAGGGTCTTTCCCTGCATGAACTTGTTGTATGGGTCTCCAGACAAAACTGGACAAGCCAAATATATTAACTGAACACACATTTTGCTTCTGGGAGTGTTGGGATCCAACCAATTAGGATGGGATATAAATTTAATTAATAAATATGAATGAGTTAGATCTCACAACTCCCTTCTGCTAAGTGAGAAGTCGGGCTCTGAAGAGAAGATACCTTTATTGTGGAGCAAAAATCTTTGCTTAGTAGAAGGAAGTCAAAGTGCCTAACCCAATGTGACTCAACCACATGGCTGAATGATTGCTATGTGCCTGCAGGCAGAAGAAAGCATTTTTAAATAAATATGTTCTTGGCAATGGTGTGACATCACTTCCAGGAAAACCCAGAAGTGATGTCACACCTCTCTCTCAACGCAAATCCAGAAGTGACATCAAGTGATGTCACACCTCTCTCTCTCAAGGCAAATCCAGAAGTGACATCAAGTGATGTCACACCTCTCTCTCTCAAGGCAAATCCAGAAGTGACATCTACTCTAGGAATCTCCCAAAACTCTAGATGGTTTTGCCATAGAGTTTCCATTGATTTCTACAGAGGTGTGATGCCACTTCTGAGTTCCTAAGTATGTAGAATAGCTCCTCAGAGAATTGGCTTTTTGTGTGGGAAGTAAAGACAGTCATATAGAAGCAAGCAAGCAAGCCTTTATTGGCATATATATAGAAGCAAAAGTCTAAATTTTGAACCTATTCTCATCTGAAAGACTTCAGAGAACATCAGCGAACAGCACACAACCAAACAACCCATGCTATTTATAAATTGTCCTAGATAGTGGAGGGCTTTGTTTGAAAAAATTAAATTCCTTATAGATATTGCAGCTGATTAATGAACAAAAAATTTTCCATTCCATGTAGATTTTGAGCATACATCATTTTTGTCAGAAAGACCATTGCATCTCTCCTGATCCTCTCTGCATCCGTAATACCCCTTTGCTGTGTTTTGAGTCGTTCAGCAGGTAAGTGGATTAATAGACTTCCATTCCAAAACCACTTAAGATGAATCATATACATGTTTATTCATTGTCTTGGGCACTTTACAGTTAGACATTTTCTTTCCTTACAGCATGTTTCTTTAATGCCTTCTATGATCGCAATTAGACTAGTACCTTGAGGAAATGTATGCACTTAGAAGTTGATTGAACCCTCTATTAATAGTCCTTTTTGGGGATTCAATATTAGATCACAATGACTCAGAAGCAACACTAAATGGTATTATAATTGAGCATTAATGCAAAAGGGGGGAAATCAAACACGATTAACAGACCATAGATGCATTATCTCATGGGGAATACAATGCAAAAAAAATAACAATGGAAAACAAGGAATGGTGTCCATAAATCATCTTTATTTAAGTAACAACATAGATAGTGGTTGTTAGACTATAAACAAAACCTCATTTTATATACTCCATCCACTTAAAGTTATTGCTAGATTTTTTTTAAATGGTTCACCAGTGAAATTGCATTTTTCATCTCAGAGGTATTCGTAAGAATATGGCTATGCTTATTTTTTAATATCCTGGGGTTTGCAAATACTGTTTTGCATTTTCAAGAGGCCTTAGATGCATGGCTGAGGAATCTCCTTGACTTGAAATCCCTCTCTGGTATATTTATGATTGTTTCAGAAACATAACCAATCATTGCATACATTCTGCTACGCCACATGGACTTAATTTCCACTGACATTGTTTATATAAATAGACTACTAAGGAATTGCCATAAAATTAATTTTTTAATGCTGTTTTCACTGTTGCAAATAGGTTTCAGTAGTATTTTCTTTTGTCCAAAGACATCATTATATTATACCAGCGGTATAAGTTGCTTATCAATATATCTTATTCTCAATGTGAATAATTCTCATCTGTGGATATGCATTAAATCCTTAGACTGGAGCCATGAACAGACAAAACATATCTTTCTACAAACCTGAAAAAACCTCTAGGTTTGCAGAAAAATCTGAAATCTAAAAAAAGAAAATCCAAAGGAGAAGGGGGTTAAAATCTGCCAAATAATATAAGTTGCATCTGTATCTTTAAGAAATGAATTCCCTCTGCAGTGGCCAATATGGTGGTTACCAGGCAACCACAACATTAGTGGCAGCCTTCAAGCCTTGGCTTCTGTCAGTAAAATACAAGGGGGCGGACACTTTGCAGGATTATTTTGGCCTTTGAGGGGGGACTCATTGTGTTCAGGCCAGCATCAGCCACCAGATGACTCACCATCCTGTGACTTGCATGACTTACCCAAGTCAAGCTGCTTGCTACAGTTCAACAGCAGCCACTAAAGACAGAATTTAATGTTTAAAGTTTCAGACTAGGATCTTGGTGATCCACATCTGAGTCCCCACATTCTGCTGAGGAAGCTCACTGGGTGATCTTGGACCAATCATGCATTCTCAGCCTAACCTACCTCACAGGGTCCTTCTGAGGGTAACATGAGGAACAGGGAAATGACGTAAACTGCTTTGGATTCCCATTGTGGAGAAAGGAGGGGTGTAAATGAAGTAAATAAATAGTAAACATCGCTGAATATGGAGGCCAGACATGATGGCTGAGAAGGAGAAAAGGTGACGACATGGGGCTGCCAGATGAGAGAAAGAGAAAGCCCTTGCAGCTTCCATACTGCACCGAACAACTAAACCAGAGTTTTTCCAGAGAGAGGCTGCCAGGGGAATTAAGGAAGGAAGACTGAAGATGGGGGTGGGGGGTCGGAAGCAGATAAGAAGTCTGAGAGTGTGACTGGCTCAAGGTCACCCAACAAGCTTTCATGGCAGAGTTGGGATTTGAACCTGGGTTTCCCAAATCCTAATCTGCTAGTCTGATCACTAAACAACACTGGCTATAACCTCTCCCCAAACACATACCTTTCATTTGGGTATATAAAAGCATTGATCGAATGGATTTACGTATTCCAGCACATCTGATGAAATGAGCTCTGACTCATGAAAATTTATGGTAATTTAAACTTTAAGCTGCCGCTGACCTCCTGTTTTACTAAAGAAAAGTAATAATGATGCCACTGTATGTACAACCACAGTCTTATTGGTATCCAAGAGTAGAGATGGGCACGATCCAAAAAAAATTAACAATCAAGCTGATCGTGGATCAGCGCCGATTAACAACCCGCACCGAGCATCTCCCATTCCCGATCCGTGGATTGTGGATTGTGGAGTCAAAAGCGGAGGGGCGCCCCGCTGTTCCCAGTGATACAGGAATGGTGGGTGATGCCGGCGGCATCTGTTTGTGTTTGGCCATCTGTGTTTGGCCGTCAGAGCTGCCTATCAGGGTTTGCAGGGATGAGATTGGAGTGCCCATGGCTACAGAACACCCCCTTCCCCCTCCCTCCCCTGGGTATCTTCTCCCAAATTGTGACTGCTTTGCTGCTCCGTGGTTGGAAGGAAGCCCTACTGATCAAGGAAAGCTGGGCTTCCATTCGGGTTTCCAGGGCGACAGAAGGAGGGCAAACAGAGCTCAGGCATTCCCCTGGCTCTGTTGCCAGGGGAATAGATTGCTGGCGCCTGGGTGTCTGGATCCCCGATCCGAGCCCCATCACCCCGATCCAGGCCCCTCCTGATCGCTGGATCGTTGGCTGTGGACGATCACAATCCGCTGGGTCACGATCACGCCATCGCCATTATCATGGGTTTTTTTCGATCGTAATGAGGATCGTGCCCATCTCTATCCAAGAGAATCTTAGTAATTGTGGGGGTGGCACAAATAATGCAAAGGACCTGAATGTTGTGGCAAACTGCACATATACTGTGTTCTCTTCCAAATGTGGAAATAAAATAATGAATAATAGGTTTCTAATGCATTGTTTCTACTTTGAAAAGAGGAACAGTTAAATAAGAACCTCCAGAGCCAGGGACAAATCTGGAAGCATCCCTTCCTTTAAGCAACTCGAAGCTTTGCTCCAAAGGATTCAATACTGTGTATTTATCCTTCCAGCCTTTTATATTTTCAGTAAAACTTATTACATGAAATATTTATCAAAATTATATTTCATAGCTTCTTAAAATTCAGCTGCCTTGTTTCTAGAGACTAAAAGCTATATTCCATGTGCATGCTTTCATCCTTTTCTAAATACAATTTGTTTAACTTCTACATAGTGCTTTAGCAAGTCAGTATGAACCTAGCCCACAAAATACCCTTTATTTTATTTTCTTTTATGTCGGCTGCAAAAACTTCTGGAGGGGAAATGCTACTGACGCTTCATTCAAAATCTATTCCTTACTTTAGCAACATCAGTGGCTGTGCTTAACTTCTACTTAAGTATATGGCAGACATCAAAAATATGATTGAGTATTAAAAGTTTTTTGGGTTACAAATATAGGGTAACTGAACAGTCTTCCTTCAGTGAAGCATTGTTCTGTAGCCAGGGAGAAACATGCTGAATAGAAACAAGAGGATATTAAAAAGTTAGAAAATAGGCCTGACTTCCAATTGCACCTCCAGGTTCAGAGTCAGAAGCAGAGCACCATTGCTGTGAACTAGTGTAGAAAGAAGTCGGCCCCTTCTCGCCCGAAAGTGCAGCGCTAGGACTGGGGGCTGCTTTTGCTGCCGTGGAAGAAAGGAAGGCAGTTTCCCTTCTCCTGGTATATGGGTATTGGAAGTGGACAGAGCAGAATGCTTATAAGCATAAGCCTGCTCTGCCCCCTCCCTATGCAGTAGGTGCTGGGTTGCTCGGCCCACCCTCCCTCCCTATTACAGTGCAGGATTATCTGGTTGCTGGTTGTCAGGGCCAGGTAGGAATTTTGTTCTCTTTTCCCAATTGGTGCTATTGGGAGGAGGGGTTTTTGCCTCCCTTGCACTGTGGGATGTGTTTTTTAATGTAATTGGTTGGTGGAGCTGTATCTAGTTCGGCCACTAGCAGGTTAGAATGGCAAAATGAGTAGGCCAGTGACCCCCTTGGCACATCCTCATTGGTGAGGAATTGGGGTCTGTCTGGAGCAGCTGGTGGGCTATATGGTAGCCAGTTGCAATGGCAGACTGCCGCGTGGCTCCCCTATACAAGTAAGGCCCTCCTGCTTTACGGCAAGGTGCTACAGGCTTGGAGGGCAAACCATTTGCCTGGCCGTGAACAGGTCATGTTAATCAGTGTCCATTGTTTGTTGTTCGTGAATGGCGACAAACAACGAATACCATGTTCGGGTTTTTTTTCTGTTCGTGCCCATGTCTAGTTAGGACAAGGGGAGCAACTACACCCCTTTCATCTTCCATAAATACAGATCAACTGAAAAAACTTGAAGCCAGCTGGGTGACCTTGAGTCAGTCACAGCTCTTCCAGAGATCTCTCAGCCCCACTGATCTCACAGAGTGATTGTTACCTGGCTAATAATAATATATTTTGTAAACCGCTCTGAGTGGGTGTTAAGGTGTCCTTAAATGTTGTTGTTGTTATTAAACGCTATTGTAATTTAAAATATTCCAAATGAGTACTCTTCTTCTTTCCCCTTCTTCCTTAAGACATGGCTCCGTATTTTTAATTTTTAAATTCTTGAGATGGAGAATAGATAAATGTTACATAATGAAAAGAAAGATAAAGCTAGATGAAGTATATGTTTTTCAATTTGATCAATGTAATATAATTAGTAGAATACAATTTATTATAGCAAGTATTGAAATATTGTTAAGAAATATATAAGGCAGCGATGAGATAAGGGTAATAATGAATCTTTTCTTCCAATGTGAGGAGTGGAAATATGTTTGAATTTTGTAGGTGTTGTTGATTTGAAAAAAAAAAATCTTAAATGTTATCAGATTTTTGTACTCAGCCCTTGAAATATATAGTTCTGTAATTTTTTTCTTCAAATTCTAGTCACCCTGTCCTTTTCTTTTCTGTACCTCCTTCATATTTTAGAAATAAAAAATAAAAAACAAATTAAAAAGATATGGCTCCATAAAACATATCCAAATGAACCTAGAGGCAGCCACCTCGTGGTGGTCATGGAGGAAAGAAGATATGGCTTTACACATACTTGGTCAATGCCGTGAACAAAAGCAGCCAGCATGTGAACTTCTTGTCCGTTTTACAAGCTGTTTGGCAATTATTATAATACCTACCTCATTTGTAGGGGACGAGGAGGCAAATATAATTACTGTCTTGCGTTCTGAAGTGCCTTTCCTTTGTTATAAAGGTTATGACATAAGTTAGGTTGATTGTAACTGACATGCATAAACAGCTACTTTTTCCAAAAAACCCTGCCACCTATTCTTTCTGGGAAATGGTTGCTAATGCTCAATATTTGTCTTCCTGTCAGGTAAACTAAAATGGTTTGTAATCCCAAAGAAAAATAGGAAATAATAAAATGGAGCTTCAGCCCCTGCCCCAATGTAAAACTGTGTGTACATAGAAGAGAGTGCATCAATGGCCACTTGCCGTGGTGACTGAAGGGTGCTCCAGTAAACCTGGGAGCACTGGGAGACAGTAGCAGTGGAGGATTGTGGCCTCTATGCCCTGTTTGTTCCCCAGAGCAACTGGTTGGCTGCTGAATGAAACAGGATGCCAGAGTAGCTGAATCACCCTATATTTTGAGGCAGTGTTGTGCAGTGGTTAGAGTGCTGGACTAGGTTCTGGGAGACTCTTGTTCCAATCCCTACCTTGTCATAGCAGCAGGAGCCAGTCCATTTTTCTTGGCCTAGCCTATCTCACAAGATTGTTGTAATGAGGATAAAATAGAAGAGGGAAGAATGATGCTACAAGGCAGTTTGGAGAGAAAAACAGGGAATAAATATCGAAATAAATAAATAAATATTATCAATTCACCTTTCTAACCTTTCTCACCGAGACTCAAGATGTATTACACAATGTAAGTCAATATAATTAATAGCTGGGTCATTCAATGCACGGATGCAATAAGGTAGAGAGCCAGTTTGGTGTAGTGGTTAAGAGCAGCAGGACTCTAATTTGAAGAACTAGGTTTGATTCCCCGCTCTTCCACTTGAAGCCAGCTGGGTGACTTTGGGTCAGTCACAGCTCTCTCAGAGCTCTCTCAGCCCAACCCATCTCACAGCGTGATTCTTGTGGGGATAATAATAACATTCTTTGTAAATCACTTTGAGTGGGCATTAAGTGTCCTGAAGGGTGGTTTACAAATTGAATTTTGTTTTTGTATGCATTCCGGTAATCTGAAAAGAAGCATAAATTTGAACACAGGAATATAGAGAGGAAACAATGCATTCTGGCAGGCAGAAGGACAGAAGCTTCAGGTGAATCCTTTAACTGTAACTCTTTCCTACACACAAACACAACAGGATAGTAGTCCTATCCTGAATGTAATGAAATTACATGCTCTAAAGATGCATTATCAGACCTTTCTTTTCTTTTGTATTAGAGATGGGCAAGAACCAAAATACTAACCAAAGTTCATGACAAACCAGGCCGATCGGTGTTTTGCGAACCGGCAGTTCGTCAGAGTCCATTTTTGATGAACCGCCATGAACTTTAGGGTGGTTCATTTGGTTTGTTTTTTGGTTCGTCACTGCAGACAGCCTGGCACCGATCAATCAGTTTCCTAGGCAACAGGGGATGGACTTCCTGCAGACCTTCTGCTCACCCAGAAGAGGTCTTCTGCTGACCTGAAAGTGACGATTTGCTGACCTGGATGTGACGTTTTCATGAACCAAATGAACCAGTTCGTGAACTGGGGCACGTTCATGAAAGTTTGTGGTTCGTGAAATGTGATGAACCACGAACAACACGGTTCTGTTTTTTTCCAGTTCATGCCCATCTCTATTTTATATATTCCAGCAAGCTTCTAATTGATTGATTGTTCCCTTTTTTGTCTGAACTTCTTTTCCTGTTTTGTAGTTAGGCTGTTTTAGATTGCAGCTGCTTTAAACACATCTTCTTGTGAGCGATATTATTTATTTAAATTTATTTGTACCCCACTTTTCCTCGATCATGGATCCAGCACGTTAGCTCATCAAAGACCGAAGGCTATGACCCAAAGACTATAAACCAAGGGCAAAAAGACCTTTAGTTCATGCCCCTTGGCTCAGATCTCAGCCATGCTAAAACTATATACCTAGAATCAATCAAGGGAAAGTGAAAGCTCAGCTACTATAGTATACAGCACTGCTGACAGCCAGTGAGGTATAGTGGCTAGAATGTTGGACTGTGATCTGCAAGACCCAGGTTCGAGTCCCTGCTCTGTCATGGAAGCTTCCTGGATAACCTTGGAATTGTCATACACTCTCAGCCTAACCTACCTCATAGGGTGGTTGTGAGGATCAAATGGATACAAGAAGAGTTAGGTAAGCCGGTTTGGGTTTACATTGGGGAGGAAGGAAGGGAATAAATAAAGTCAATAAATAAATGATATTTTGACTGCAATCCTAAGAACCTTTTTCCCCCCCTTAGGAACAAACCCCATGGAAGAACACAGACATATCTGGTTAGGTCTGGTTAGGATTGCTCCCTTTGTAATACAGTGCACTTTTTTATTTTAGCTGGATTAAGGCTTTAGTTTGTTCTTTACCATTTATTTTCCAAAATCTGCTGTGCATTGAAACGTAGATTGCATATGTAGTAACAAAACATCTTATTCATTCTAACAATGAAATGGCCTTGTAAATAATGCAGTCACATCTGCAATTGCATACCAAATACTATCAAAAAATTACTGTAATTGCTTTTATTATGGCAAAAAAATCCATTCTGAAGTTAGAAATCAGACCACCATTGCAATCCTAAACACAGTTACACTCTTCTAAGTCCACCAAAGTCAACAAGCATAGAAGCATGAAACTGTGTTTAGGACTGTGCTGCTGCAGTTTGAGCAATGTGCTCCAACATTTAAGTACTTACAATACATTCTCCGTGAATACAAAGAGCTTTTGGAATACACTAGTATTCTCTTTGGACAATACCCACTGTACAATGCGTACACTTCTTCATTTCTTTTTTTCTTATTAGAAAGTACTTTCCTGTGAATATATGAACTTTCCGCTCAATTACCAAAGTTAAACCACTGATTTCCATCAAACTAAAGAGACCTGCCTCAGATCTCTGAATCGTCCTACTGATAATTTATTTCCCATATTCAAGAGGCATACTTTTCTAACAAAACAAGGATTTCAAAGTATTTCTTTTAAACTAGACACATTTCCTATCTCTGAATAATAGCTTCTTTCTGAATGTTAAGGAATAAAATTTGATCTGTAACCATTTCTAAATTGGCACTTTCTAAAGCCACTTCGTCTAATGGGGAGAAGTCCAGGAGGCAACGTTACAAGGTTTAATTCCCTTTTGAAGAGTAAGTCTAGGTTCTTATGACAACTTTGTGGTGGAAGCAGACTGAGATTAGTGGCTAGTCTTGGATTCGATGAAGATTTATGCTTTTATTTTGAGATATTTAAAATTATTATGATGTATTTTCATTTCTTCTAAGAAAACAAGCAATTTCTTGTTCTTATTTTGACAGAATTGTCATGTTGTTGCTATGAGTTATTCACTGATGCATTAAAGACTGACCATCTACCAGAACTCATATTCATTCATTCATTCATTCATTCATTCATTCATTCATTCATTCATTCATTCATTTTATTCATTCAACTTTTGGTCTGTTCACCCTGCAAGCAGGCTGTGGGCAGATTACAACAATATAAAATTTTAAACATGGTAGCATAAAAATAAAATCACAATAAATATCGTTAAGACAGCAGTGCACAGATAATGTAGTTCTCCCAGCCAGCAGGCCAGGATGCTGGGGCCAAGGGCCAAGTTTGTTGCCCTTTTAGGGGAAAAGGCAGCTTGCCTCTTCCCGGGTATCTGAGTATCAGTCGGGGGGTGGAGCCAAGGGCTTATAGGCTGGCTCCGTTCCTCTGGCCTTCAGTTGTTGCCTCGTGCTCAGCAGGAGAGGGTGTGCTTGTTCCCTATCCCCCAGAGCACACAGAGTGGCAGCGGCAGATCAATGGCAGCGGCTCCATAGATGTGGCAGCAGGGAAGAGCGGCTTGCAGGAAAGTTGCAGTGGCAGCTCCTGTTCTGAGGTGGCAGCAGGGAAGACTGGTTCATAGCAGAGTTGTGGCAATGTGCCGGGTGGCAGCAGCAACAGAGGTGGTAGCGGGGCAGCAGGAAACTTCAAATTTCAGGGAGGAATGGTTGTGCTATGCCCCATGCAGTCCTCCCCTCAGAGGCCTTTGCTTTCCCTCTCCAGCCTTTATCATCACAGTAGCAGCATCGAGGCAGTGCGGCTTGGCTGCTGCAGGAAGGCACTTCTCCACACTTCTCCCAGTTTGGTGGCTTCAGCTGATTCAGGAATGGAGGGCAGCTGGGCAGTGTGTTGGGTGTCTGGGTATATGGGTGCAGCGGCATAAGCTGGGGGGGGGTGAGGCCTATGGGCTTGTAGCGGTGACAGTGCTACCGGCCCATCCAGCCATCTAGCAAGGCCTTTTAGCCTAGTGGCCTTCAGGGTGAGCAGGCCCTCCAGATGGGAGACATTTTCTAGGTCTGTAACTTTGAGCCCAGTGCTGCTTGCGTGGCAGGAGGGTGAGGCTCACCAGCCTGTAGAGGTGTAGCTGCATCTGTAGACCAGTTTGGGTCACAGCCTCAGGCCTTGTGGGCCTATTCTGTAGGGCCTTCCTGGCCCAATCTTGCTGAGATCGTCCCCCCCCCCCCATTTTGTCAAGGTTTGGGGCTTAGGTAAGCCTTTCCCTTAAAAGCAGTTACCAGGCCCCAACTCCTCCTGGACCCTTGGGATCCTGTCTGTGTGGGTATCCACTGGGTTTTCCCTGGGCAGCATCCATTTTGGTTTTGGTGGCCATTTTGTTTAGGGCGTCCTACGTCAAGCCATGCTGGGAACGGGTAAAGGGCCCTCTAAGGGCAAGCAGATGGCAAAGTGGCTCCCTCCCAAGAGGCCTGCCCCAGTTGTATCCTTGTCAGAGGATAAGGATGAAGCCATAGATAGGCAGGAAATCCTGTTTGGCAGCCCTGGAACAGAAAAGAGGTGGCACCTCAATCACCCCTAGCAGAGCAAAAAGAGCTAGGTCTGCCAAGTCAGCATCTAATGTGACCTTTCAGGATGAGATGCTTAAATGGCTTTCTGACCTTGAAGGGACATGGTAGAGCAAGCATAGTAAGCAGAGTCCGGCCAGGTGGTGTTGGCAGTACAGCCAGCTGACAGAGATGGTAAGTCAAACACACCATCATTGGCAGGCTCTTGGCCTTGGGGGCCATGGGGATAGGCTGCTTCCCCCATCCTCCCATCATCAACTTAATCATCACGCACACCTGAGATTCGGTTTCGTTTTCTCAGCCATGTCGGACGCTCCTCTTCGCAGGTCCGAGAGGACGCGCCCGAGCACCCTGTCCGGGCGGCTGATCTGCGAAGATTAGCCCCCAAAACTCCCAGTGAGGGAGGCTGGGTCCGGGACGCTGCGGGAAGAGCCCCCCGGAATCAATGCGGGGGGTTAATTGCCCGTTTGTCCCTACGGAGGCTGGCAGACGTGCGCAGTGCCTCGAGTGCTGCCGGGCCATGGAAAACGGCAAAGAGCAGAATTAGGCGAAAGCCTGCAAGTAAATGAATCCCTTCTGTTATTACAAGCGTACGCGAAGGAGTGGTGGGATCTGAAGCTAAGAAGGCTCGTTCTTCCCCTTCGCTGAGTTTCAGAATCTGGTTGGCGGTTTCCCCCCCCCCCAAAAAATGGCAACAAAAAAACAAAGTCCTGCTTTGGGCAAGTCAGTTTCGGCTGCCCTGAAGGGAGAGTCGTTGGAGGAAGTAGTGCGGAGGGCGGTTGGTGAAGCCATAAAACCCTTTGTTGACAAGCTGAACGAAACAGATCAAAGGGTGGACTTAATTGAGAGCGAAGTGAAAACCATTAAGGAAGCAGCGGGGGGGCAGAGAAGTCTGCTCGGGAAAGTGCGTCACTCGTGAAGGCTACGAATAAAGAGCTTAAGCTGGTGGAGAACCAGCTGATCGGGCTACAAGTGGAACGAACACAGACAATTTTGCGCCTCCAGAATGTGAAAGAGGAGGAAAATGAGGATTTACGGGGTCTGGTCTCGGAACTACTGGAGACACCCGCAAGGGCAACTAAAGAAGAAGTAAAAAGCGCCATTTTGGAAGTCCGTCGGGCTACTTCAAAATATGCAATGAAGCGTCAGCTGCCTCGCGAGATCATCATTGATTTTTCATCTAAGAGGATCCGGGACACTATCCTATATAATTCATACAATGCAGATGTGGACTTTCTGGGTAATAAAGTTAAGATATTGAAAGACGTCCCATTTCTAGTTCGGAAAAGACGTTTTAAGTAGAAAAAGTTCGCAGCTCTTCTGAGAGAACGTGGAATAAAGTACAAATGGTTATTTCCGGAAGGAATCTGGTTCAGTCACAAAGATCAAGCTTTCAAGATATTATCAGAAGATCAACTAAGGGATTTTGAGGATAAAAATCCGGAATTTCAGTGCACCAAGCAAGACGAAAAGGAGAAGTCTGAGGGGGGGGGGGAGGAAACGAGCACTGCGGCTGCAGTTGCTCAGAGAGAATTGCGTCCGGGACCCAGGAGGGGAAGGAAAATTTAATTTGAATTTAAATTGTAATTTGCATTTAGTAAGGTCAACCACTCCATCAATATAACATAAATCTTTAACTTTTGAATAATGGCAGTATGAAGGGAAAACATTTTGTGTAGCATAGTGGTTACATGTTGTAGTTGTTGTGTTTTTTTTCCCCTCCTCCCTTTGTTCCCTTTCTTCCCTTTGTATTGTTAGTTAATAAAAAAAAATCATCACACACACCTGCAAGCATGCCCCACTTCCAGGGTATGCCAGTGGCTTAGCCACCTTGGTTGCAGTCAGCTTGGTCAAGTCAGATCAGAGATACAGCTGGCACCTCAACTACTCCGGGCACCACAGGGCCATTTACATGGTATGGCGGAGAGGATCAACCCAGTTGACTCCTTGGGGTTACTACCCCAGGAGCCTTTCTATTCTGGGCCCTTCAGGGTATGGGTCAGTCCCCTTTGGGGCTCTTCCATTTGGTAACATCACAATGCCCCAGGGAACCATTTAACCCCAGGTACTAGGGAAAAGATTCTCTGAGGGGAATATGTTGACATCTACACTCTCCTCTTCAGGGAACTGAAGAAAAAGGAAATGGAAGACCTCAATGACCATGATAAGGAAAGGTTAAAAAGGAGAAAGGTTGACTGCAATTGGGCCAATTGGCTCCCCAGCATGTTAATTTATGCAGGATTGATTGCCAGGGCTCAGCCATGGTGGGCCGCCCCTTTGTTTTAGTATATGGACATTATATACAGGGGCTACACAGACTTTGCTGGTGCAGCATCACTGCAATACAATAAAGAATTCTGCATTTGGGCAGCCATTAATCCTACCTTGCAGTGGGACAAGATTCACCAGCAATTGTGGTTGCAGGTCATGTCCCCTGTCAAACTAAATTTAGGGGACCACTCCAATAGTGAGCATCTGGTTCAGAAAAACTGGAATGATCAGGGCACCCACACTCTTGCAGGTCAGCTGGTTCAACCCTGGCTCCTCTGTTTGAACTCCAGTTCACAGGGGGGTTGCTCCAGGAAGGCATGCAGTTTTAAATATCAGTGTCCCATCTGCAGAGGCCCTCACCCATTCACGACCTGCCCCAGGCAGTTGCGAAGGGGAGGCAGGCGGGGGTGGGGCTCCCAGTCTACAGCTGGAAAAGGGGCCAATCCCCATAACCCTGAGGGTTCTTAAGTGACTATTATCAGGTTATCCCAAGTGCCAAGATGTATGTTTCCTGTATGAAGGTTTCGTGTTTGGTTTTAGGCTCTCGTTACAAGGCCCTTGGGCACCTTTCATGTCTGCCAATTTACGTTGTATTATGGTCATGAAAGAGGTAGTATGGAATAAAATAGCCAAGAAGTGTGTAGAGGGGCAAGTTCTGGGTCCTTCCTGTCTCATGTCTGTGACTTTCCCCTTTGGGAGTAGTTCACAGTTGCTAGCTGAGAAGTTGGATGAGCTCTGTGCCCGACTGGCCTCCTTCAATGAAAAACACAAAGTTACTTTTTTGGAGCTTCAACAGCTTGTCTGGCATTTGAATTTCACCTGTAGGGTAGTAGTGTCAGGTAGGGCATTCCTTAGGTGACTTTGTGACATTCTGGGGGGGGGGGGTCTTAGGTTGCCTCACCATAGACTCAAGATCAGTGGAGGCATGAGGGCAGACTTGGCCATCTGAGAGGACTTTCACAGTTCCTACAATGGGGTCTTCTTTTGGAGGGAGGACCTGTTGTTGGAAGCTGACATGCAGATGTCCTGGGATTCCCCGGGATTCATTTGTTTGCGGGTCTATTTTGGGGGGCTCTGGTGCACTGAGCAATAGCCAACTCATTGGTCGAGAAGAAGCCTGACCAAGGACCTCACCTTTCTAGAGTTTTTCCCGATCCTGGTTCCAGTATGTTTGTAGGGGAATGAACTGGCAAACCACTTGTACAGCTGCCAGCTGCGAGGGTAGACTGCTTGGTGGGACCACTGGACAAGGCCGACCCAGGCTCCATGACTGTTGGGTGTCGGAGCTTTAAAGGGGAACTACTCGCCTGGCCGCCAGGTCCCAACCATCCTTTGGATGGAACACCCCTGGAGCAGCGGGGGCTCACCCAGCCAGGTCAAGGCGGAGGTCCAGGGGGACCCCAGGGTTTAATCTGTACTGCAGTTAGATCTCTTGCCTCAATTACAGGTTATATTATAATTAATAAAGTTGACCTTATTTATACCCAAACCTGGTCTCTGCAACAACCCTCCAACATTGACAGAGCCTATGGGGCAGGGTAACCAGTTGGTACAGCAGGAGAAATCAGGGGGACTTGTGTCCCCCTATGACAAAAGATCGGATGGAAGGCTCACCCACTTCAACATCTCAGTCTTACAGGCCTGGCGGAATGATAGCAAATCCTGCTGGGTCCAGGTCTCCTTGGACAGAGAATTCCACCAGGTAGGTGCCAGGGTCGAAAATGCCCTGGACCTTGTTGAGGCAAGGTGGACCTCCTTGGGGCCAGGGATCATCGGTAGATGTTTGTCACCAAGCGGAGCACTCTCCAGGGAACTTATGGTGAGAGGTAGTCCCACAGATATGATAGCATAACTATTTGTCCTGTATTGGCTCTGTAAGGAGCTTCTTCATCCCAAGGATGCTTCAAACATAGCCAATTCCATCTACAGAAATGCACTCACAGTCTCACAACTTCTTCCTCATTGATCTGCAAACAGCTTCTAACTGTCTCTTGTCTCTCCCTCTGACGGGCCAGTTGAAGAGGACCACGCCAGTTCTAGCCAGCAGAAATCTGAAGTGCTTATACAGAATCTCTCTAAATTATGTTGCATTTTCCATATAATCTCTGGGCCAAGCTACACATGACGAATGACACTTGAATGGCAAGTGGATTGAGTGGAGGGCAAGTGAACAGGGAGAAATACACTTGCTGTTCAAGTGTCATTCGTCATGTGTAGCTTGGCCCTCTGTCTCTCACATAATAGAGAAACTACAGTTTATAGCTGTGGTGGGGGCACTCGAAGGTGCTGCCTTCTGTCATACTGTCCAGCCTGTGAGCTGGACAGTATAGCAGGTGAGGCTGGTGGAAAAAGAGACAGGGCTCTTTCAGTGGTGGCACCTCTCCTTTGGCACCTCACAATCACCATCACTTCACCTATGGCACCTCACCGTTAATTTTCTCTTGGTGTATCTCTTATTGTCCTTTAGATATCAGGCCAAAACTTTTTTCACTGAGGATCTTAACTGAGGGGTTTCATCTTTTAAAGATGTGTTTATTGTTTCCTTCCAGCTTGAGGACCATATTATGTATATCATTTCAGGCTGATGAATGTTGTTTTATGCTATTTTAATGCTCCTGGCTTATTTTAAATGTTTGTTTTAATACTGACATTTTTATGTTGTTATATTTTTCCCCACCCCCGATATCTATCTATCTATCTATCTATCTGTCTGTCTGTCTGTCTGTCTGTCTGTCCGTCCGTCCGTCCGTCCGTCCGTCCGTCCGTCCGTCCGTCCGTCCGTCCGTCCGTCCGTCCGTCCGTCCGTCCGTCCGTCCGTCCGTCCGTCCGTCCGTCCAGATAAATAAATAAATAAATTCAGGAATATCCCTAACCAATGTGACATCAAAATGTAGATTTACTCTCTGGTAGGGATGATTCCCAGTTTTGTTATTTTTATATTCATTTATACTTTCCTTCCACATTCTTGCATCTCTGCCTTCTGCTTTTTTGGGGTAGATTTCTTTGCATTGTGTATCCATGTTGTATGGTTTTTATATGTATAATATGCATCAATTACACGCACAGTGTGTATAATGCTGCTTTGTTGGTGAAGAAACAACACTGAAAACTATATACGCTTATTGGAAAAACTGGGTGTGAGAAAAATGGCATGAAAATAATCACAAATGCAGAAGAAAAAAAAATAAAAAGGAATTTCCAGATCAAAACAGCATGGATGAGAAACTGGAAATCTTCTCTGCTTCCTGTGAGCTGTATTTACCCATAATCTACTTTGTATAACATTATGAATATTGTATCTCAAATGTGAATAGTCAGGTAAAGGACTGGTCTAGATTATTTATGCTGGGATAGTGGGGGGTGGGGGCAGAAGGCAAACCAATTAATATGCCCTAAATCTGTCCTTTTCTCACAGAATAAAAAGAAGCTCAAAATGCTTATTTGTTATTAATGGATACACTTCACATTCCAGTCAGGTTCTTGGAGAACATACCAGTTTATTGAGGCTAATTCTGGGAGTGTAGATTGGCAAATGATTTTGATTCATTTGCACTCATTCAAAGGTGACTCCATCACAACTGTCTGAAAGACGTTTCACCCCTTAGTAACAAATTATTACAGCTAAATTAATCCTGGATGTTTGCCATTAACAAAGGCAAAAGAATGAAAGTCATGGTTTGAGATCCATCTACACACACACACATACACACACACACACACACACACCAACATTTTTTTTTCTTTTTGCTTCACTGATCTACTACTGAGCAATAGATGCCAGACTAGCAAACTGAATTGTGCTTCTGGAATGGTAACAAATTCGTCAGTGGCCAGTCGTAAGTGTTGGCCTCCAGCTTTCATTTTAAAAAAAGGCATAGACTAGGGAGGGAAAGACCATGAGGTTAACATCATCTCAGCCCTTTGGTTTAAGATTTGAACATGCCAGACACATCCAAATGACAGCCAGCAACACGACTGAATTCCATATGGAACTACATTGTTAGCTTGGCAGATTTAGCTAACCTTTTTTGAAAAGGGAAATGGGGTGGCAGAAAAGTTTTTTAAAAGACAAACTTCTCTCTTATTTGAACTTCAACAAATGCCTTATCTTTTTCTTTCCTAGGTTTTCAAGATCCCCTCTGCCAATTCCTTTATCTTCATTTTTTTTTGCACCTGCTTGCTTTTTAGCTTATCTGTAGGGTTTTTAAAAAACAAATTACTATAGATCTTTGTTTCCATTTCCAGATGTTTGGAATGACCTTCCAATTATTTTATTCTGTTGAACTAATTACAAACAGCAATTGAATTGAAAATGTAACATAAAAGCAAATGACTTAAGAGTCAGAGAAGCAGGAGAAGAAAGGACATTTGTGACCACTAGGGATGTGCGTTTCGGCATTCTGAATGCCGAAAGAATGCCGAAACAAAAGTGTTTCGGCATTCTTCAAGAATCCCGAAACGTTTCGGGGAATGCCGAAACGTTTCGGGATTGCCGAAAGAAAAACCCGAAACGTTTCGGGATTCTTTCGGCATTCTTTCGGCATTCGAGAATCGCCATTTTGATTTTGCTAGCCGTTTGCCTTAGCAAGCGGCTAGCAAAATCCTGCTGGAAGCAAAGGCTTCCTGCAGGCTCTTAGAAGAGGGGAGGGGGGGAGAAGGAGTGAATCACTCACTCCTTCTGTCACCCCCCACCCCTCTTGCAAAGGAGGATAGGGAATCCTGCTTTGCCTTGCAAATGCAAGGTGCAAGCATTGCATTGCACTTTGCATTTGCAAAGCAGCAGAGATTCCCGCCAAAACTAACAGGTAGGGGAGGGGGAGCAGGAGGAGGGTGGCTCTTGGAGTGTGGGTGGGGAAAGGCAGGGGACTGGGGACTTTAGGAGTCACCAATCCCACTGCTGCATTCTCATGCCAGCCAATAGATTTAAATCTTTGGCTGAGGCTGCAGCAGGGGATTTAAATTTGGAGCAAGACTGTCTGGAACACTTCTGTTGCTGCTGCTGCTGAGCTGTGACCGAGAGAGGAGAAGAAGAGAGACTGCACCTGGAGCCTGGAGGACATCTGCCTGGAGGATCAACTGTGCTGGACATCCTGAGAGGACACCTGGTAGGCCTTTTTAAAATTTTTGTAAATTTTTTTGATGCTGGGCAATGTGCTGCTGTGGCCTGCCTCTGCAAAAAGGTGTTGCAGTTTATTCTTGGCATGGCCTGGGGGACAGGTTGGGCAGACAATGTTTGATGGTGGGGTGGGGGTTTCAGCATTGGTTGTTGTGCTTGCCTTCTTTAAGCTTGATCCACTGTTTTAAGATTAAAACAAGAGTGTGCCAGCTTTGGGCCTACACAGGCCAGAAGCCTTTCTTCTGGCTGGCTCTCACAGTTGTGCTCCACAATCTGGAATGGTGTGGCTTGCTTTTCTGTGTCTGGTCCCCTGCTTGCAAGGATTCCCAACAGGCTCCGTCCTGATCAACTGTGCCAGCCTGTGGGCCACACACAGGTATGGCCTGGGGGACAGGTTGGGCAGACAATGTTTGATGGTGGGGGGGGTTTCAGCATTGGTTGTTGTGCTTGCCTTCTTTAAGCTTGATCCACTGTTTTAAGATTAAAACAAGAGTGTGCCAGCTTTGGGCCTACACAGGCCAGAAGCCTTTCTTCTGGCTGGCTCTCACAGTTGTGCTTCACAATCTGGAATGGTGTGGCTTGCCTTTCTGTGTCTGGTCCCCTGCTTGCAAGGATTCCCAACAGGCTCCGTCCTGATCAACTGTGCCAGCCTGTGGGCCACACACAGGTATGGCCTGGGGGACAGGTTGGGCAGACAATGTTTGATGGTGGGGGGGGTTTCAGCATTGGTTGTTGTGCTTGCCTTCTTTAAGCTTGATCCACTGTTTGAAGATTAAAACCAGAGTGTGCCAGCTTCGGGCCTACACAGGCCAGAAGCCTTTCTTCTGGCTGGCTCTCACAGTTGTGCTTCACAATCTGGAATGGTGTGGCTTGCCTTTCTGTGTCTGGTCCCCTGCTTGCAAGGATTCCCAACAGGCTCCGTCCTGATCAACTGTGCCAGCCTGTGGGCCACACACAGGTATGGCCTGGGGGACAGGTTGGGCAGACAATCTTTGATGGTGGGGGGGGGGGGTTTCAGCATTGGTTGCTGTGCTTGCCTTCTTTAAGCTTGATCCACTGTTTTAAGATTAAAACCAGAGTGTGCCAGCTTCGGGCCTACACAGGCCAGAAGCCTTTCTTCTGGCTGGCTCTCACAGTTGTGCTTCACAATTTGGAATGGTGTGGCTTGCCTTTCTGTGTCTGGTCCCCTGCTAGCAAGGATTCCCAACAGGCTCCGTCCTGATCAACTGTGCCAGCCTGTGGGCCACACACAGGTATGGCCTGGGGGACAGGTTGGGCAGACAATCTTTGATGGTGGGGGGGGGGGGTTTCAGCATTGGTTGTTGTGCTTGCCTTCTTTAAGCTTGATCCACTGTTTGAAGATTAAAACCAGAGTGTGCCAGCTTCGGGCCTACACAGGCCAGAAGCCTTTCTTCTGGCTGGCTCTCACAGTTGTGCTTCACAATCTGGAATGGTGTGGCTTGCCTTTCTGTGTCTGGTCCCCTGCTAGCAAGGATTCCCAACAGGCTCCGTCCTGATCAACTGTGCCAGCCTGTGGGCCACACACAGGTATGGCCTGGGGGACAGGTTGGGCAGACAATGTTTGATGGTGGGGGGGGGGGGGTTTCAGCATTGGTTGTTGTGCTTGCCTTCTTTAAGCTTGATCCACTGTTTGAAGATTAAAACCAGAGTGTGCCAGCTTCGGGCCTACACAGGCCAGAAGCCTTTCTTCTGGCTGGCTCTCACAGTTGTGCTTCACAATCTGGAATGGTGTGGCTTGCTGTTCTGTGTCTGGTCCCCTGCTAGCAAGGATTCCCAACAGGCTCCGTCCTGATCAACTGTGCCAGCCTGTGGGCCACACACAGGTATGGCCTGGGGGACAGGTTGGGCAGACAATGTTTGATGGTGGGGGGGGGGGGGTTTCAGCATTGGTTGTTGTGCTTGCCTTCTTTAAGCTTGATCCACTGTTTGAAGATTAAAACCAGAGTGTGCCAGCTTCGGGCCTACACAGGCCAGAAGCCTTTCTTCTGGCTGGCTCTCACAGTTGTGCTTCACAATTTGGAATGGTGTGGCTTGCCTTTCTGTGTCTGGTCCCCTGCTAGCAAGGATTCCCAACAGGCTCCGTCCTGATCAACTGTGCCAGCCTGTGGGCCACACACAGGTATGGCCTGGGGGACAGGTTGGGCAGACAATGTTTGATGGTGGGGGGGGGGGTTTCAGCATTGGTTGTTGTGCTTGCCTTCTTTAAGCTTGATCCACTGTTTGAAGATTAAAACCAGAGTGTGCCAGCTTCGGGCCTACACAGGCCAGAAGCCTTTCTTCTGGCTGGCTCTCACAGTTGTGCTTCACAATCTGGAATGGTGTGGCTTGCCTTTCTGTGTCTGGTCCCCTGCTAGCAAGGATTCCCAACAGGCTCCGTCCTGATCAACTGTGCCAGCCTGTGGGCCACACACAGGTATGGCCTGGGGGACAGGTTGGGCAGACAATGTTTGATGGTGGGGGGGGGGGTTTCAGCATTGGTTGTTGTGCTTGCCTTCTTTAAGCTTGATCCACTGTTTGAAGATTAAAACCAGAGTGTGCCAGCTTCGGGCCTACACAGGCCAGAAGCCTTTCTTCTGGCTGGCTCTCACAGTTGTGCTTCACAATCTGGAATGGTGTGGCTTGCCTTTCTGTGTCTGGTCCCCTGCTAGCAAGGATTCCCAACAGGCTCCGTCCTGATCAACTGTGCCAGCCTGTGGGCCACACACAGGTATGGCCTGGGGGACAGGTTGGGCAGACAATGTTTGATGGTGGGGGGGGGGGGTTTCAGCATTGGTTGTTGTGCTTGCCTTCTTTAAGCTTGATCCACTGTTTGAAGATTAAAACCAGAGTGTGCCAGCTTCGGGCCTACACAGGCCAGAAGCCTTTCTTCTGGCTGGCTCTCACAGTTGTGCTTCACAATCTGGAATGGTGTGGCTTGCCTTTCTGTGTCTGGTCCCCTGCTAGCAAGGATTCCCAACAGGCTCCGTCCTGATCAACTGTGCCAGCCTGTGGGCCACACACAGGTATGCTGCTTTGGCCAAGGTAACCCTTTTTGGTTGCTGGCCTGGCACTCACAGTTGTGCTCCACAATCTGGAATGGTGTGGCTTGCGTTTCTGTGTCTGGTCCCCTGCTTGCAAGGATTCCCAACAGGCTCCGTCCTGATCAACTGTGCCAGCCTTCGGCCCACACACAGGCCTGCTGCTCCGGCTTTGGTAACCCTTCCCGTTTGCTGGCCTGGCACTCACTGTTTTGCTTCACATTCAGGTTGTTTATCGTTGGTGGACCTCTTCTGGACTGGACTGCACTTGGTGGACATCGGCCTGCAGATCTCTGCGTGGAGGATCAACATTGCTGGACATCTGCACTGGTGGACTGGTAGGGTTGTTGTTAAATTTGGTTTTTGAGCTTATGTCTGCTGCTGTGCCTACCTGCGAGCATATGCTTTGGCTCTGTCTTTATGGCTTGGGCCGGGGGGGGGGGCATTTTCTGGTTGGGCAAGAGGATATTGTTTGGGGGTTAGGGGGGCCAGCATTGATCGCAGTGCCAGCTTTCTTTCATGTTTCATTTTTCAAGTTTGAGTGTGGGGTGGGCATGAACTGCTGTTTCACAGGACTAAAAAATGAGTGTGCCAGCTTCTGGCCTGCACAGGCCAGAAGCTCTGCTGGGTGGATGTGTTTTGTTTTGCTGCTGGTTGGCCCTAGCCTTTAAGGGGGGGGGGGGCTGACTTGGCTTGTGCAACGGGGCCTTGAATTTTGGGGTTGCGTGTGCGGCGTGTGGTGTTGACTCTGCTAACATTTCCAATTTTCTTGACAGCATCGTGGAGGAGAGGAGGACCAGCTGCAAGACCGCCTGAACATCGCTGGACTGCAGGACTGGTGTTAGTGTGAGCGAGTCCGGGTTGACATTTGGGTGGCCTTGGGGGTGGGTTCTTGCTAGCTTGGGAGGGGGGAGGCTCATCTTCAAAACACCACATCCACACCCCACACCGACATACCACAGATACATCGGTCCCGCTAAATAGTGTCTCTTAGGTAGGTAGGCCAGTTGGTAGGTGATCAGTGGATAATTGCCCTCAACATAATTATTAGGGAAACCGAGCCTAGTTTTTTTTAAAAAACTAAATAGGGACTCAGCAGGGAAAGCATTAGTGAGTGAGTGTTAGGTTTGAATTCTATATATATATATATATATATATAAAAATTTGTAATAGCTGTCAATAGGCTTCCCATTAGTGCCCCCATAACTAGGGTTCCACTGCCCATCTCTGGCACACGTGGTGGTGCCAGGCCGGCCCGGGCATACTAGTGTGTGAGTGTTTAAGGCTTCGTCACCTGTTATTGGGGTTTAGGGCCAGCTCAATTCCAGAGGAATTCAGCTGATTGGCAGGCTCAGGTTCCCTGACATAAATAGGGTTGCTTAAAAAGGCACTTGATTGTTCATCTCCAAGTCACAGAGCCACTAGAAACACAGATTTATAGCAGGTTAGTTAGGTCTTGAAAACAAAGTTGACCTTTGTTTTCTAAATCTTTTCTGATTAGTTAGGGTTGAATTTGGGAGGGGAAAGTATGTCAGAGAGGAAAGCAGAGAGGGGACCCGGGGGAAAGGCTAGGGAGAAATCTAGAGGGGAGGAGGGGAGGGGGAGGGGGACTGCTGCGGCAGCCCCTCCATCTGAGCGGAGGAGGCCCTCCCCTGCGCTGCTGCCGTTCACCAGCCTGGCTTCTGGTGACAGGAAGAGGGTTCGCAAGACTCTCTTTCCTGAGGCAGCTGCTGGAGGGCCACCCCCAACCCGGGTGCGTGAGGCAGGGGCTGGCACTGGGCAGGGGCCTGCTGCTGAGGCTCCTCCTCCTCCAGTGGTTGCGAGCCAGCTGCTGGAGGAGGGGCAGCATGTGGTGTCTCCTGGGATGGGCGCGGAGCACATGACTTTCCCTGCGCTCCCGCTCACCCCAGGAACCCGGAGGATGTTGGAGGAACTGCCCGTGAGACCCCCCCCTGGGGCGGTCCACCCCAGTTTCCTCTGAGGCCAGCAGCAGGCCTCTCGCGGCTGTGCAGGAGGAGAGGACGCGGGAGGAAGAGGCAGAGACTGTGGTGGAAGAGCCCACATCTCTGCCCCTTCAGCCTCGTCCATCCCCACCTGCCCGGCCGAGAGTGGGACACGGTGTGTCCGGCCAGAGCACCTCACAGGAGGTGCCGCAGGGTGGTCCCGAACGCGCTTCTCCTGGGAAGCGTGGGATGCCCTTTTCCTCCGAACTCTGGAAGCACTTCCAGACAACGGAGGATCCCCGAGCAGCCCTGTGCCTGCATTGTAGGCAGCGCGTCAGCCGTGGCAAAGATGTGTGGCATCTCTCCACGTCTGGGATGAGGTACCATATGAAGAGGCACCACCAGGCGGTGCTTCTTCGGGAGGAGGGTTCGAGTGGCGCCGCACGGCCGCCAGCTAGCCAGAAGGAGGCAGGCTCCTCTGGTGCTCTCCCCCCAAGGGTACCTGCAGGAAAGGGACGCCAAGCCTCTCTCCCGGAGATGCTTGGTATGCAGGGCGCTAGTGTGCCCAGAGAGGGGATCCGGAGGGCGAGCAGGCGCATCACGCGCCACATCGTCAACATGATAGCAGTGGATGGGCAACCGTATTCCGTAGTTGAAGACTTCGGCTTCTCAGGGCTGCTCCAAGATTGCTTTCCCTGGTACGCCGTCCCTGCTCGCACGTCGTTGAGCAGATCGGTGGTGCCCTCGTTTTACAGGGCTGCCAGGGATCATGTGAAGGCACAGCTGTCCCGGGTTGCCGGGAGAACTGTGCACTTCACATCGGACATCTGGACCTGCCCAAGTGTGCAGCAAGCGTACCTCTCGCTTACTGCTCACTGGTGGGAACCCGAGTCGGTTCTGGGTGGGGGCCGGGGGGAGGTGCCTAGCACAGCTAGACAGGGAAGGATGCGAGACCGCCAGGCCGGCTACTGCAAGGCCTTGCTTCACGCCGAGGTGCTCGACGTGTCCCACACGGCGGAGAACATCGCTGCCACCTTAAGGAGACAGTTGGACGAGTGGATAGGCCAGGGACCCGCCACCGTGGGATGCATGGTGACGGACGGTGGCAAGAACATGAGGGCAGCGGCGCATCTAGTGAGCCGAGAGAGCGTCTACTGTGCCGCTCACAAGCTTCACCTAGTGGTGAGAGATGCGCTGGGGTTGGGCTCCTCGAAGGAACCCGTGGATACCCGGACCCGTGAACTCCAGTTACTTGTCCAGAAATGTCGGAGGCTCACGGGTCACTTCTCGCGCAGCGTGAAGGCCACGCACGAACTGCGCCAGACACAGGTCAGGACAGGTGTGCCAGAGCACGCTCTGATCACTGACGTCAGCACTCGCTGGAACTCCACCTGCGCCATGCTTGAGCGCTTGGTGGAGCAGCAGGCCGCACTCCACGCGTGGCTCTCCGAGCACCGCGGTGCGAGTCAGGTGGGTGAGTTCAACCGGGAGGATTGGCTCACCATCACCCAGACAGTGGAGGTCCTGAAGCCCTTCAAGGACTTCACTGTGGCGGTCTCGTCAGACACGGCGACCCTCGGTCTGGTCATTCCCCTGGTGCACACGCTCCAGAGGAATCTGGCCACCCTTGCAGACCGGGTCGCGCCCCGTGCTGACCTTGTTCCAGCGGTGCGCGCATTAGTGAGAAGGCTGCAGCAGGGCATAGCTGCCAGGCTAACTCCTCTCACTAAGGAAGAGTCATACATGTTGGCGACCATGTGTGACCCGCGCATAAAGGGCACTTTCGCCGAGCGGGACGGGAACCTCACCCAAGCCAGAGACGGGCTCTGCTCTTGGGTGAGGCGCAGGCAGGCCAAGAGGGGACGCCTGTCGACAGGGGGGACGCAAGAGGGGCCCTGCCGTGCGGGTCCCTCTGACGCCCCCTCTGCGCAGGCCCCCCCCGAGGCCACCACCGGAGTGCCGATGGAGATGGAGATGCTCCGGTGGGCCCTCGTCCCCTCTGGGGTCGTGAGGACCGTGAGAGAGGATCCGGCGGAGGCGATGGTCAGGGACTACCTCGCGGAGCCCTGCGAGTCGCTCTCCACCGATCCGCTCAGCTACTGGGCCAGGAAGGAGTCGGTCTGGCCGGACCTCTCCCTCGAGGCGCAGCGGCTGCTCTCATGCCCTCCGACGAGCGTGGAGAGCGAGCGCGTCTTTTCACATGCGGGCGACATTGTCGGCCCACATCGCACTCGCCTTCTCCCATGGAGAGTCGAGCAGTTGACCTTCCTGAAGGTCAACTCTCGCCTCTTCGATTTCTCAGGACTGGACTTCCAGAGTGACTGAGGTGAGCCCAACTTGTGGCCTGCATCCTCTATGAGTCCAATCCTTTGGAATCGCGCTCTCCCCTGTATAAAACCCTGTATATACAGTTAAAACCGGCCAGTAGAGGGAGGGTGGTTAGGAACCAGTGGCAAAGGGAAAACACCCAGCAATTTGAAAGCCCCCCCCCCAGGGTATTCAAAACATCTCCCATCACTGAGACATACCCTGTGGGACCAAATTTATTATGAAAAATAATGCCCCAGAAACATGGATTGCTACTGGAGGGAGAAACAGGTTAGATAGGGATTGCTTAGGTGTTTTTATCAGATGAAATCATTGTAAAAAAAATTGTAGAAGAATTGTTGTACTGTTTTTTGAAAGTTGATGTTCTGTTCATGTAAAAAAAAGGAAAAAAAACCAAAAAAAAATGTTGTGATTATGTTTTTTGAAAGTTGATGTTCTGTTCATGTAAAAAAAAGGAAAAAAAAACCCAAAAAAATGTTGTGATTATGTTTTTTAAAAGTTGATGTTCTGTTCATGTAAAAAAAAGGAAAAAAAACCAAAAAAAAATGTTGTGATTATGTTTTTTAAAAGTTGATGTTCTGTTCATGTAAAAAAAAGGAAAAAAAACCCAAAAAAATGTTGTGATTATGTTTTTTAAAAGTTGATGTTCTGTTCATGTAAAAAAAAGGAAAAAAACCCAAAAAAAAATGTTGTGCTTATGTTTTTTAAAAGTTGATGTTCAGTTCATGTTTAAAAAAAAAAATTTGATGTTAATGTTGGGTTTGCATGGTTGGGGGATGCGGGAAGAGTGGTGGATGGGCACCGGCCAATGATGATCTCTCACAGATGTTCCCAGGTAAATTCTGAGGCTGGTGTGGGGGTGGGGGGAGACCTCTGCAGAACTGCTCCAGAAATACCATTGTCCAGTGCCTTGGAAGTGCCCAGTTCAGCTTTGTGTGTCTGAACTGAAAGCACAGCCACAGGAAATGACATAGGTTCTGCTGGACCCTGTTGCAGTGGTTCCCCCCCATTAAGTCGTTTTATGGAGGGAGAGTTGTATTAGGCTGGTAGTTATTATGATCATCTTCTGTTTCCATGCCCTGTTGTGCCCGCTCACTATGTAACCTGTTGTAATGTTCAAAACTTTACTGTTTGTCCATTTCAAAAAAAAAATTGTGTTTAAGATTCTCTGATGTGTAGTTAATTGTGTTGTGTTGTGCTATGAGGGACAATAAGTGTAATATGTTGTGATTTGTTGACCACTTGTAATTTGAAAATGAGAAAATAAAGGTTTTTTAAACTTAATGATTGTGTGTCTGTGTTCCCTTCTTTGATGGGAGGTTGGTTCCCAGCATAGGGAACAATGGGGCAGGCTGGCCAGCCTGTTCCTGGGGTACTCGGTGTGGGGCAGCTGAGGGTGGTTTTGGTTCTGAGAGGGGCTGAGTGGAGGATTTGGGTCTGTGTGTGGCAGCTGGGGTGGGGGAACTGGGTTTGTGTGGGGCTGAAAGGAGTGGACTATGGGGGATGAGAGCACTGGTCGTCCCTTTTGCCCAAGTAGGCCCCTGCTACTGTCCTGGTGTGGGCTTCCATGCCTCTATCAGTTGCTGGCCCTCCTTTGCCATCTTTTTCAGAAATTTTCCTAGGGCTGCCAAACTCCTGGTTGGGCTTGAGTTCAGGTTAGAGAGAGTAGTTCCCTACAGATAAACTGGCTGCTTCCAAGGGCAATCTCTTTAGAGGGCAAATGCGGACCATGGATTCTGGGGGAGATCCCTACTCAGATTTTCCTTTGCACAAGTCCCACCCCCAAATTGCCAGTAACTTCCAAGGCCAGAGTTTGCCACCCCAGAGAGATCCCGTTCCCACCCTCTTAGCCTTGGCATGAAAGTTGTAGCCACCATGGAACGCTTCCAGGTTCCTGATTCCAAGCCCAATGACACCAATGTAAGACAATCCAGACCTCCATCAAAAATGGATTTTAAGTAGCAGTGGGATTGGGCTGCATTTCAGTCATTCACATATCTGGTTGTGTTCCCAAACATTTAGCTTATGGTTTTTTAAATCGGCGTATGGCACTTAAGGACACTTTTAAATGGTTCTAAAAACATATTTTTATTATGAAGTATTTAATGTGGCATTGATCAAGGGCAGGCCTTTTGGCCAAATGAGCAGTATCAGTACAGTAAAATTTAGACAAAGCTCATAGGAGGAAAAAGCATTCACACTGTGAAGTGGGAAGAAAGTTTCAATTTACATGTACCATGGACTCCGAAAAAGACATGTCCAGACCAAATCAGGCCTGCTTTCTCCCTTGAAGATATCAATTGATGATAGTGCTTATGTCACATCATGAGAAGACAAGGTTCACTAGAAAAGACAATAATGCTAAGAAAAATTGAAGGCAGTAGGGAAAAGAAGAATACCCTAGATGTGGTAGATTGACTTCGGTTTGCAATACATGGACAAGGTTTTTGGGATACTGTGGAGCTCAATATAATTCTAAAGTACACCACAAGTGATTTGAATGCATAAAACATACAGACACATACACATAAAATGTATATACCCCCTCCCCACCAAATTAAAGGTTTATCTTATGCCCCGGTTTTCTCCCCCATGGGAACCTAGAGTGGTTTACACATTGCTGTTCTCCCTTGATTTGTTTCACCCTCATCACAACCAGGCTAACAATAGACAGCTGCTCCATGCCTCACATTGGAGTGACTCCACCGATGGCCTTCTTAGTTGTATGAGGGGGTGGAGGGGGGGGGAGGAAGGAAACAACGCACTCCTGCCCACTCTATCTGGGGCCTAGGTTGCCAAATTGCTTGGCCTTGGCAAGGAGCCAGTGGTGGGGCGGCACTGGTTCTGGGGCCCCGTCAAGAACATTTGTCCAGGGCCCCAAAATCACCTAGACTGCCTCTGGAAAACACAACACAATTGTTTACTTAGGCTGAGCCAAGAACATCCATCAAGCCTACAAGGCACAGAATCAGAGTCTGCCAGATTCTAGACCAACTCTCTAGCCATTGCACTACAGTGGATATCTAAAAATTGTTCATACCCCCACCAGCAACTTGAACATTTTTCTCCAAAAGGCACACAACTTGGCTGGGTCTCAAAAAGGACTATGATGCATGGGCCTGTCAATGCATACTGGTACTAAGGCTCTGGCCGGGGGGAGGGGGGCATTGTGCCAATGCCACCCTGGCTTTGGAAGGGGACAGTAAAATAGAAGAAATAATCTAGCTTCAGTGCCTCCCCCCCTTCTCTCTCTCTCTCTCTCTCTCTATAATGTGAGTGAAAACATTACTATACCATCACTGAAGCCTACAGGATACATAGGGTCTGTTCACACACGCATGATCATTTAATGGCAATGCTCTGGCATGATGATGTCTGTTCTAGGAAGTGATGTGATCATCACACAAGGCTGGGGAGCACGCACAATTCACAGCAGGCAGATTTGGGCCACAAGGGATCCTGCTTTGGCCTGCAGGGCCCAAATCAGCCCACTGCAAAGCACAGGCATACTCTCAGGGCAGCCAGATGACATCAGTGACATCACGGCAGCAGCCCCTGGAGCGTACCTTGAAGGCTCATTCACTGACTTTCCCCCTTCGGGGTGATAGGTGAGAGTGGGGGATCCCCCACCAAGGGGAAACGGATCCCTAATTGTGTCTGAGGTTGTGGAAATCAAATGGGTCATATTGCTTCTGTCTTTGAGGGACTTACATGCACATTATATTTAACTCCAGATTTCTTGATTGTCAAGGAATGCATGTGGTGGGGGGTGGGGGGAAGGGTGGGAGAAGGGCCCCTGAGGGTGAGGGTGGCATTTGGCATGCAAAATGCCACCCCTGGCAAGACAAGCCTCTCCCAGCTGTCAGTGGTAGAGATGAGAGCAGAGCACCTACTTGGGGAGGCCATGAAATGGCCCCCCCAAGTGGGAGCAGGCTGAGCCTTGGTGGGGGGATGGGAGGAAGGGTGGGAGAAGGGCCCCAGAGGGTTGGGGGGGGGATTTTGTTGCAGTGGTTCCCCCCCATTAAGTCGTTTTATGGAGGGAGAGTTGTATTAGGCTGGTAGTTATTATGATCATCTTCTGTTTCCATGCCCTGTTGTGCCCGCTCACTATGTGACCTGTTGTAATGTTCAAAACTTTACTGTTTGTCCATTTCAAAAAAAAAATGTGTTTAAGATTCTCTGATGTGTAGTTAATTGTGTTGTGTTGTGCTATGAGGGACAATAAGTGTAATATGTTGTGATTTGTTGACCACTTGTAATTTGAAAATGAGAAAATAAAGGTTTTTTAAACTTAATGATTGTGTGTCTGTGTTCCCTTCTTTGATGGGAGGTTGGTTCCCAGCATAGGGAACAATGGGGCAGGCTGGCCAGCCTTCTCTGCGGGTGGTGGGGGGGTCAGGGGGGTGGTTGTCTGTGTGCCAGGGCAGGTGCTCTTTCCCAGGGACGATTTGGCACTGCCACCATTGTGGCACCCCTTGTCTGTGCAGAACTGCCCTGGGAAAGAGAGTTTAGGGGTTCCCAAAAGGGGAGGGCAGGCCAGCCTGTTCCTGGGGTTATGGTGGGTGTGGGGCAGGTGGGGGTTGATTTGGGTCTGTGAGGGGCTACTGGGGGGATTTGGGTCTGTGTGTGGCAGCTGGGGGGGAATTGGGTTTGTGTGGGGCTGTGAAGGGTGGACTTTAGGGGCTGAGAGCACCTACTTGGGGAGGCCATGAAATGGCCCCCCCAAGTGGGAGCAGGCTGAGCCTTGGTGGGGGGTGGGAGGAGGGGTGGGAGAAGGGCCCCAGAGGGTTGGGGGGCATTTTGCATGCAAAATGCCACCCCTGGCAACACAAGCCTCCCCCAGCTGTCAGTGGTAGAGATTAGAGCACCTACTTGGGGAGGCCATGAAATGGCCCCCCCAAGTGGGAGCAGGCTGAGCCTCGGTGGGGGGTGGGAGGAGGGGTGGGAGAAGGGCCCCTGAGGGCTGGGGGGCATTTTGCATGCAAAATGCCACCCCTGGCAAAGGAAGCCTGCTTCTTCATTTTTTCCCCATAGGAAATAATGAAGAAGATGCTCCTTTATGGGAGGATGGGGGGACCTGCTTTGGGGGGCCATAACATGGCCCCCCAAAGTCCAATCTGTCTGAAACTTGGGTGGGTGTTAGAGAAGGGTTAGAGGAAGGTCCCCACCAATTTTGGGCTTATTTGGTGGGAAAATGCCTCCTCCAGGCGTCCTGAAAGACGGAGGCATTTTCCCAGCAAAATAACCCGAAAGAATCCCGAAAGAATGCCGAAATAATGCCGAATCCCGAATCCCGAAAGAGATTCTTGTTTCGGCATTCGGCTAATGCCGGTAGAGAATCTTGTTTCGGGTAATCCCGAAACAAGAAAGCCGAAAGTTTTTTCCTTGCACACCCCTAGTGACCACACATTTCTGAAGATTTTTGTTTAATGCACAATATGATGAAAATGAGTAGACCTTTGGTGCATTGCGCGAGTGTATTGTTTGAAATGAGTAGGGGTGTGCAAGGAAAAAACTTTCGGCTTTCTTGTTTCGGGATTACCCGAAAAAAGATTCTCTACCGGCATTAGCCGAATGCCGAAACAAGAATCTCTTTCGGGATTCGGGATTCGGCATTATTTCGGCATTCTTTCGGGATTCTTTCGGGTTATTTTGCTGGGAAAATGCCTCCGTCTTTCAGGACGCCTGGAGGAGGCATTTTCCCACCAAATAAGCCCAAAATTGGTGGGGACCTTCCTCTAACCCTTCTCTAACACCCACCCAAGTTTCAGACAGATTGGACTTTGGGGGGCCATGTTATGGCCCCCCAAAGCAGGTCCCCCCATCCTCCCATAAAGGAGCATCTTCTTCATTATTTCCTATGGGGAAAAAATGAAGAAGCAGGCTTCCTTTGCCAGGGGTGGCATTTTGCATGCAAAATGCCCCCCAGCCCTCAGGGGCCCTTCTCCCACCCCTCCTCCCACCCCCCACCGAGGCTCAGCCTGCTCCCACTTGGGGGGGCCATTTCATGGCCTCCCCAAGTAGGTGCTCTAATCTCTACCACTGACAGCTGGGGGAGGCTTGTGTTGCCAGGGGTGGCATTTTGCATGCAAAATGCCCCCCAACCCTCTGGGGCCCTTCTCCCACCCCTCCTCCCACCCCCCACCAAGGCTCAGCCTGCTCCCACTTGGGGGGGCCATTTCATGGCCTCCCCAAGTAGGTGCTCTCAGCCCCTAAAGTCCACCCTTCACAGCCCCACACAAACCCAATTCCCCCCCAGCTGCCACACACAGACCCAAATCCCCCCAGTAGCCCCTCACAGACCCAAATCAACCCCCACCTGCCCCACACCCACCATAACCCCAGGAACAGGCTGGCCTGCCCTCCCCTTTTGGGAACCCCTAAACTCTCTTTCCCAGGGCAGTTCTGCACAGACAAGGGGTGCCACAATGGTGGCAGTGCCAAATCGTCCCTGGGAAAGAGCACCTGCCCTGGCACACAGACAACCACCCCCCTGACCCCCCCACCACCCGCAGAGAAGGCTGGCCAGCCTGCCCCATTGTTCCCTATGCTGGGAACCAACCTCCCATCAAAGAAGGGAACACAGACACACAATCATTAAGTTTAAAAAACCTTTATTTTCTCATTTTCAAATTACAAGTGGTCAACAAATCACAACATATTACACTTATTGTCCCTCATAGCACAACACAACACAATTAACTACACATCAGAGAATCTTAAACACATTTTTTTTTTGAAATGGACAAACAGTAAAGTTTTGAACATTACAACAGGTCACATAGTGAGCGGGCACAACAGGGCATGGAAACAGAAGATGATCATAATAACTACCAGCCTAATACAACTCTCCCTCCATAAAACGACTTAATGGGGGGGAACCACTGCAACAAAATCCCCCCCCCAACCCTCTGGGGCCCTTCTCCCACCCTTCCTCCCATCCCCCCACCAAGGCTCAGCCTGCTCCCACTTGGGGGGGCCATTTCATGGCCTCCCCAAGTAGGTGCTCTGCTCTCATCTCTACCACTGACAGCTGGGAGAGGCTTGTCTTGCCAGGGGTGGCATTTTGCATGCCAAATGCCACCCTCACCCTCAGGGGCCCTTCTCCCACCCTTCCCCCCACCCCCCACCACATGCATTCCTTGACAATCAAGAAATCTGGAGTTAAATATAATGTGCATGTAAGTCCCTCAAAGACAGAAGCAATATGACCCATTTGATTTCCACAACCTCAGACACAATTAGGGATCCGTTTCCCCTTGGTGGGGGATCCCCCACTCTCACCTATCACCCCGAAGGGGGAAAGTCAGTGAATGAGCCTTCAAGGTACGCTCCAGGGGCTGCTGCCGTGATGTCACTGATGTCATCTGGCTGCCCTGAGAGTATGCCTGTGCTTTGCAGTGGGCTGATTTGGGCCCTGCAGGCCAAAGCAGGATCCCTTGTGGCCCAAATCTGCCTGCTGTGAATTGTGCGTGCTCCCCAGCCTTGTGTGATGATCACATCACTTCCTAGAACAGACATCATCATGCCAGAGCATTGCCATTAAATGATCATGCGTGTGTGAACAGACCCTATGTATCCTGTAGGCTTCAGTGATGGTATAGTAATGTTTTCACTCACATTATAGAGAGAGAGAGAGAGAGAGAGAAGGGGGGGAGGCACTGAAGCTAGATTATTTCTTCTATTTTACTGTCCCCTTCCAAAGCCAGGGTGGCATTGGCACAATGCCCCCCTCCCCCCGGCCAGAGCCTTAGTACCAGTATGCATTGACAGGCCCATGCATCATAGTCCTTTTTGAGACCCAGCCAAGTTGTGTGCCTTTTGGAGAAAAATGTTCAAGTTGCTGGTGGGGGTATGAACAATTTTTAGATATCCACTGTAGTGCAATGGCTAGAGAGTTGGTCTAGAATCTGGCAGACTCTGATTCTGTGCCTTGTAGGCTTGATGGATGTTCTTGGCTCAGCCTAAGTAAACAATTGTGTTGTGTTTTCCAGAGGCAGTCTAGGTGATTTTGGGGCCCTGGACAAATGTTCTTGACGGGGCCCCAGAACCAGTGCCGCCCCACCACTGGCTCCTTGCCAAGGCCAAGCAATTTGGCAACCTAGGCCCCAGATAGAGTGGGCAGGAGTGCGTTGTTTCCTTCCTCCCCCCCCCTCCACCCCCTCATACAACTAAGAAGGCCATCGGTGGAGTCACTCCAATGTGAGGCATGGAGCAGCTGTCTATTGTTAGCCTGGTTGTGATGAGGGTGAAACAAATCAAGGGAGAACAGCAATGTGTAAACCACTCTAGGTTCCCATGGGGGAGAAAACCGGGGCATAAGATAAACCTTTAATTTGGTGGGGAGGGGGTATATACATTTTATGTGTATGTGTCTGTATGTTTTATGCATTCAAATCACTTGTGGTGTACTTTAGAATTATATTGAGCTCCACAGTATCCCAAAAACCTTGTCCATGTATTGCAAACCGAAGTCAATCTACCACATCTAGGGTATTCTTCTTTTCCCTACTGCCTTCAATTTTTCTTAGCATTATTGTCTTTTCTAGTGAACCTTGTCTTCTCATGATGTGACATAAGCACTATCATCAATTGATATCTTCAAGGGAGAAAGCAGGCCTGATTTGGTCTGGACATGTCTTTTTCGGAGTCCATGGTACATGTAAATTGAAACTTTCTTCCCACTTCACAGTGTGAATGCTTTTTCCTCCTATGAGCTTTGTCTAAATTTTACTGTACTGATACTGCTCATTTGGCCAAAAGGCCTGCCCTTGATCAATGCCACATTAAATACTTCATAATAAAAATATGTTTTTAGAACCATTTAAAAGTGTCCTTAAGTGCCATACGCCGATTTAAAAAACCATAAGCTAAATGTTTGGGAACACAACCAGATATGTGAATGACTGAAATGCAGCCCAATCCCACTGCTACTTAAAATCCATTTTTGATGGAGGTCTGGATTGTCTTACATTGGTGTCATTGGGCTTGGAATCAGGAACCTGGAAGCGTTCCATGGTGGCTACAACTTTCATGCCAAGGCTAAGAGGGTGGGAACGGGATCTCTCTGGGGTGGCAAACTCTGGCCTTGGAAGTTACTGGCAATTTGGGGGTGGGACTTGTGCAAAGGAAAATCTGAGTAGGGATCTCCCCCAGAATCCATGGTCCGCATTTGCCCTCTAAAGAGATTGCCCTTGGAAGCAGCCAGTTTATCTGTAGGGAACTACTCTCTCTAACCTGAACTCAAGCCCAACCAGGAGTTTGGCAGCCCTAGGAAAATTTCTGAAAAAGATGGCAAAGGAGGGCCAGCAACTGATAGAGGCATGGAAGCCCACACCAGGACAGTAGCAGGGGCCTACTTGGGCAAAAGGGACGACCAGTGCTCTCATCCCCCATAGTCCACTCCTTTCAGCCCCACACAAACCCAGTTCCCCCACCCCAGCTGCCACACACAGACCCAAATCCTCCACTCAGCCCCTCTCAGAACCAAAACCACCCTCAGCTGCCCCACACCGAGTACCCCAGGAACAGGCTGGCCAGCCTGCCCCATTGTTCCCTATGCTGGGAACCAACCTCCCATCAAAGAAGGGAACACAGACACACAATCATTAAGTTTAAAAAACCTTTATTTTCTCATTTTCAAATTACAAGTGGTCAACAAATCACAACATATTACACTTATTGTCCCTCATAGCACAACACAACACAATTAACTACACATCAGAGAATCTTAAACACAATTTTTTTTTTGAAATGGACAAACAGTAAAGTTTTGAACATTACAACAGGTTACATAGTGAGCGGGCACAACAGGGCATGGAAACAGAAGATGATCATAATAACTACCAGCCTAATACAACTCTCCCTCCATAAAACGACTTAATGGGGGGGAACCACTGCAACAGGGTCCAGCAGAACCTATGTCATTTCCTGTGGCTGTGCTTTCAGTTCAGACACACAAAGCTGAACTGGGCACTTCCAAGGCACTGGACAATGGTATTTCTGGAGCAGTTCTGCAGAGGTCTCCCCCCACCCCCACACCAGCCTCAGAATTTACCTGGGAACATCTGTGAGAGATCATCATTGGCCGGTGCCCATCCACCACTCTTCCCGCATCCCCCAACCATGCAAACCCAACATTAACATCAAATTTTTTTTTTTAAACATGAACTGAACATCAACTTTTAAAAAACATAAGCACAACATTTTTTTTTGGGTTTTTTTCCTTTTTTTTACATGAACAGAACATCAACTTTTAAAAAACATAATCACAACATTTTTTTGGGTTTTTTTTTCCTTTTTTTTACATGAACAGAACATCAACTTTTAAAAAACATAATCACAACATTTTTTTTTGGTTTTTTTTCCTTTTTTTTACATGAACAGAACATCAACTTTTAAAAAACATAATCACAACATTTTTTTGGGTTTTTTTTCCTTTTTTTTACATGAACAGAACATCAACTTTCAAAAAACATAATCACAACATTTTTTTTTGGTTTTTTTTCCTTTTTTTTACATGAACAGAACATCAACTTTCAAAAAACAGTACAACAATTCTTCTACAATTTTTTTTACAATGATTTCATCTGATAAAAACACCTAAGCAATCCCTATCTAACCTGTTTCTCCCTCCAGTAGCAATCCATGTTTCTGGGGCATTATTTTTCATAATAAATTTGGTCCCACAGGGTATGTCTCAGTGATGGGAGATGTTTTGAATACCCTGGGGGGGGGGCTTTCAAATTGCT